>NC_081784.1:448505-466005 GCF_963082965.1 Carassius carassius
ATATTCAGATAGATGTTTGGATAGATATTCGGATAGATGTTTGGATGGATATTCAGATAGATGTTTGGATAGATGTTTGGATAGATATTCGGATAGATGTTTGGATAGATATTCAGATAGATGTTTGGATAGATATTCGGATAGATATTCGGATAGATGTTTGGATGGATATTCAGATAGATGTTTGGATGGATATTCAGATAGATATTCAGATAGATGTTTGGATAGATGTTTAGATAGATGTTTGGATGGATATTCAGATAGATATTCAGATAGATGTTTGGATAGATATTCAGATAGATGTTTAGATAGATGTTTGGATGGATATTCAGATAGATGTTTGGATGGATATTCAGATAGATATTCAGATAGATGTTTGGATAGATATTCGGATAGATGTTTGGATAGATATTCGGATAGATATTCAGATAGATGTTTGGATAGATGTTTGGATAGATATTCAGATAGATGTTTGGATAGATATTCGGTTAGATATTCGGATAGATGTTTGGATGGATATTCAGATAGATGTTTGGATGGATATTCAGATAGATATTCAGATAGATGTTTGGATAGATATTCAGATAGATGTTTAGATAGATGTTTGGATGGATATTCAGATAGATGTTTGGATGGATATTCAGACAGATATTCAGATAGATGTTTGGATAGATATTCAGATATATGTTTGGATAGATGTTTGGATGGATATTCAGATAGATGTTTGGATAGATATTCAGATATATGTTTGGATAGATGTTTGGATAGATATTCAGATAGATGTTTGGATGGATATTCAGATAGATGTTTGGATGGATATTCAGATAGATGTTTGGATAGATGTTTGGATAGATATTCAGATAGATGTTTGGATGGATATTCAGATAGATGTTTGGATGGATATTCAGATAGATGTTTGGATGGATATTCAGATAGATGTTTGGATAGATAATCAGATAGATGTTTGGATGGATGTTTGGATAGATATTCAGATATATGTTTGGATGGGTATTCAGATAGATGTTTGGATGGATATTCAGATAGATGTTTGGATGGATATTCAGATAGATGTTTGGATGGATATTCAGATAGATGTTTGGATGGATATTCAGATAGATGTTTGGATAGATATTCAGATAGATGTTTGGATAGATGTTTGGATAGATATTCAGATAGATGTTTGGATGGATAATCAGTAAGATGTTTGGATGGATGTGTGGATAGATGTTTGGATAGATATTCAGATAGATGTTTGGATAGATATTCAGATAGATGTTTGGATGGATGTTTGGATAGATATTCAGATAGGTGTTT
This sequence comes from Carassius carassius, assembly GCF_963082965.1. Classification (NCBI taxonomy): domain Eukaryota; kingdom Metazoa; phylum Chordata; class Actinopteri; order Cypriniformes; family Cyprinidae; genus Carassius; species Carassius carassius. Next base: position 449,820 of record NC_081784.1, read on the forward strand.
GGATGGATGTTTGGATAGATGTTTGGATGGATATTCAGATAGATGTTTGGATAGATGTTTGGATGGATATTCAGATATATGTTTGGATAGATGTTTGGATGGATATTCAGATAGGTGTTTGGATAGATGTTTGGATAGATATTCAGATAGATGTTTGGATAGATATTCAGATAGATGTTTGGATGGATATTCAGATAGATATTTGGATGGATATTCAGATAGATGTTTGGATAGATGTTTGGATGGATATTCAGATAGATGTTTGGATAGATAATCAGATAGATGTTTGGATGGATGTTTGGATAGATATTCAGATATATGTTTGGATGGATATTCAGATAGATGTTTGGATAGATGTTTGGATGGATATTCAGATAGATGTTTGGATAGATGTTTGGATGGATATTCAGATAGATGTTTGGATAGATATTCAGATAGATGTTTGGATAGATATTCAGATAGATGTTTGGATAGATGTTTGGATGGATAATCAGTTAGATGTTTGGATGGATGTGTGGATAGATGTTTGGATAGATATTCAGATAGATGTTTGGATAGATATTCAGATAGATGTTTGGATAGATGTTTGGATAGATATTCAGATAGGTGTTTGGATGGATGTTTGGATAGATATTCAGCTAGATGTTTGGATAGATATTGAGATAGATGTTTGGATAGATATTCAGATAGATGTTTGGATGGATATTCAGATAGATGTTTGGATGGATATTCAGATAGATGTTTGGATAGATGTTTGGATGGATATTCAGATAGATGTTTGGATGGATATTCAGATAGATGTTTGGATGGATATTCAGATAGATGTTTGGATAGATATTCAGATAGATGTTTGGATAGATATTCAGATAGATGTTTGGATGGATAATCAGTTAGATGTTTGGATGGATGTGTGGATAGATGTTTGGATAGATATTCAGATAGATGTTTGGATAGATGTTTGGATAGATATTCAGATAGGTGTTTGGATGGATGTTTGGATAGATATTCAGCTAGATGTTTGGATAGATATTCAGATAGATGTTTGGATAAATATTCAGATAGATGTTTGGATGGATATTCAGATAGATGTTTGGATGGATATTCAGATAGATGTTTGGATGGATATTCAGATAGATGTTTGGATAGATGTTTGGATGGATGTTTGGATAGATATTCAGATAGATGTTTGGATAGATATTCAGATAGATGTTTGGATGGATATTCAGATAGATGTTTGGATGGATATTCAGATAGATGTTTGGATGGATATTCAGATAGATGTTTGGATGGATATTCAGATAGATGTTTGGATAGATGTTTGGATGGATATTCAGATAGATGTTTGGATGGATATTCAGATAGATGTTTGGATGGATATTCAGATAGATGTTTGGATAGATGTTTGGATGGATATTCAGATAGATGTTTGGATGGATATTCAGATAGATGCTTGGATGGATATTCAGATAGATGTTTGGATGGATATTCAGATAGATGTTTGGATGGATATTCAGATAGATGTTTGAATGGATATTCAGATAGATGTTTGGATAGATGTTTGGATAGATATTCAGATAGATGTTTGGATGGATATTCAGATAGATGTTTGGATAGATGTTTGGATAGATATTCAGATAGATGTTTGGATGGATATTCAGATAGATATTCAGATAGATGTTTGGATAGATATTCAGATAGATGTTTGGATGGATATTCAGATAGATGTTTGGATAGATGTTTGGATAGATATTCAGATAGATGTTTGGATGGATATTCAGATAGATGTTTGGATAGATATTCAGATAGATGTTTGGATGGATATTCAGATAGATGTTTGGATGGATATTCAGATAGATGTTTGGATGGATATTCAGATAGATGTTTGGATGGATATTCAGATAGATGTTTGAATGGATATTCAGATAGATGTTTGGATAGATGTTTGGATGGATATTCAGATAGATGTTTGGATAGATGTTTGGATGGATATTCAGATAGATGTTTGGATAGATGTTTGGATGGATATTCAAATAGATGTTTGGATGGATATTCAGATAGATGTTTGGATGGATATTCAGATAGATGTTTGGATAGATATTCAGATAGATGTTTGGATGGATATTCAGATAGATGTTTGGATGGATATTCAGATAGATGTTTGGATAGATGTTTGGATAGATATTCAGATAGATGTTTAGATGGATGTTTGGATAGATGTTTGGATAGATATTCAGATATATGTTTGGATAGATGTTTGGATGGATATTCAGATATATGTTTGGATAGATGTTTGGATGGATATTCAGATAGATGTTTGGATAGATATTCAGATAGATGTTTGGATAGATATTCAGATAGATGTTTGGATAGATGTTTGGATAGATATTCAGATAGATGTTTGGATGGATATTCAGATAGATGTTTGGATGGATATTCAGATAGATGTTTGGATAGATATTCAGATAGATGTTTGGATAGATGTTTGGATGGATATTCAGATAGATGTTTGGATGGATATTCAGATAGATGTTTGGATGGATATTCAGATAGATGTTTGGATAGATATTCAGATAGATGTTTGGATAGATGTTTGGATAGATATTCAGATAGATGTTTGGATGGATATTCAGATAGATGTTTGGATAGATATTCAGATAGATGTTTGGATGGATATTCAGATAGATGTTTGGATAGATATTCAGATAGATGTTTGGATAGATATTCAGATAGATGTTTGGATGGATATTCAGATAGATGTTTGGATAGATGTTTGGATGGATATTCAGATAGATGTTTGGATAGATGTTTGGATAGATATTCAGATAGATGTTTGGATAGATATTCGGATAGATGTTTGGATGGATATTCAGATAGATGTTTGGATAGATGTTTGGATGGATATTCAGATAGATGTTTGGATAGATATTCAGATAGATGTTTGGATAGATATTCAGATAGATGTTTGGATAGATGTTTGGATAGATATTCAGATAGATGTTTGGATGGATATTCAGATAGATGTTTGGATGGATATTCAGATAGATGTTTGGATAGATATTCAGATAGATGTTTGGATAGATATTCAGATAGATGTTTGGATAGATGTTTGGATAGATATTCAGATAGATGTTTGGATGGATATTCAGATAGATGTTTGGATAGATGTTTGGATAGATATTCAGATAGATGTTTGGATAGATATTCGGATAGATGTTTGGATGGATATTCAGATAGATGTTTGGATAGATGTTTGGATAGATATTCGGATAGATGTTTGGATAGATATTCAGATAGATGTTTGGATAGATATTCGGATAGATATTCGGATAGATGTTTGGATGGATATTCAGATAGATGTTTGGATGGATATTCAGATAGATATTCAGATAGATGTTTGGATAGATATTCAGATAGATGTTTAGATAGATGTTTGGATGGATATTCAGATAGATATTCAGATAGATGTTTGGATAGATATTCAGATAGATGTTTAGATAGATGTTTGGATGGATATTCAGATAGATGTTTGGATGGATATTCAGATAGATATTCAGATAGATGTTTGGATAGATATTCGGATAGATGTTTGGATAGATATTCGGATAGATATTCAGATAGATGTTTGGATAGATGTTTGGATAGATATTCAGATAGATGTTTGGATAGATATTCGGTTAGATATTCGGATAGATGTTTGGATGGATATTCAGATAGATGTTTGGATGGATATTCAGATAGATATTCAGATAGATGTTTGGATAGATATTCAGATAGATGTTTAGATAGATGTTTGGATGGATATTCAGATAGATGTTTGGATGGATATTCAGACAGATATTCAGATAGATGTTTGGATAGATATTCAGATAGATGTTTAGATAGATGTTTGGATGGATATTCAGATAGATGTTTGGATGGATATTTAGATAGATATTCAGATAGATGTTTGGATAGATGTTTGGATAGATATTCGGATAGATGTTTGGATGGATATTCAGATAGATATTCAGATAGATGTTTGGATAGATATTCGGATAGATGTTTGGATAGATGTTTGGATAGATATTCAGATAGATATTCAGATAGATATTCAGATAGATGTTTGGATAGATGTTTGGATAGATATTCAGATAGATATTCAGATAGATATTCAGATAGATGTTTGGATGGATATTCAGATAGATGTTTGGATGGATATTCAGATAGATATTCAGATAGATGTTTGGATAGATATTCGGATAGATATTCGGATAGATGTTTGTATAGATGTTTGGATAGATATTCAGATAGATGTTTGGATAGATGTTTGGATAGATATTCAGATAGATGTTTGGATGGATATTCAGATAGATGTTTGGATGGATATTCAGATAGATGTTTGGATGGATATTCAGATAGATGTTTGGATAGATATTCAGATAGATGTTTGGATAGATGTTTGGATAGATATTCAGATAGATGTTTGGATGGATATTCAGATAGATGTTTGGATAGATATTCAGATAGATGTTTGGATGGATATTCAGATAGATGTTTGGATAGATATTCAGATAGATGTTTGGATAGATGTTTGGATAGATATTCAGATAGATGTTTGGATGGATATTCAGATAGATGTTTGGATAGATGTTTGGATAGATATTCAGATAGATGTTTGGATAGATATTCGGATAGATGTTTGGATGGATATTCAGATAGATGTTTGGATAGATGTTTGGATAGATATTCGGATAGATGTTTGGATAGATATTCAGATAGATGTTTGGATAGATATTCAGATAGATGTTTGGATAGATGTTTGGATAGATATTCGGATAGATGTTTGGATGGATATTCAGATAGATGTTTGGATGGATATTCAGATAGATATTCAGATAGATGTTTGGATAGATATTCAGATAGATGTTTAGATAGATGTTTGGATGGATATTCAGATAGATATTCAGATAGATGTTTGGATAGATATTCAGATAGATGTTTAGATAGATGTTTGGATGGATATTCAGATAGATGTTTGGATGGATATTCAGATAGATGTTTGGATGGATATTCAGATAGATATTCAGATAGATGTTTGGATAGATATTCAGATAGATGTTTGGATAGATATTCGGATAGATATTCAGATAGATGTTTGGATAGATGTTTGGATAGATATTCGGATAGATGTTTGGATAGATATTCGGTTAGATATTCGGATAGATGTTTGGATGGATATTCAGATAGATGTTTGGATGGATATTCAGATAGATATTCAGATAGATGTTTGGATAGATATTCAGATAGATGTTTAGATAGATGTTTGGATGGATATTCAGATAGATGTTTGGATGGATATTCAGACAGATATTCAGATAGATGTTTGGATAGATATTCAGATAGATGTTTAGATAGATGTTTGGATGGATATTCAGATAGATGTTTGGATGGATATTCAGATAGATATTCAGATAGATGTTTGGATAGATGTTTGGATAGATATTCGGATAGATGTTTGGATGGATATTCAGATAGATATTCAGATAGATGTTTGGATAGATATTCGGATAGATGTTTGGATAGATGTTTGGATAGATATTCAGATAGATATTCAGATAGATATTCAGATAGATGTTTGGATAGATGTTTGGATAGATATTCAGATAGATATTCAGATAGATATTCAGATAGATGTTTGGATGGATATTCAGATAGATGTTTGGATGGATATTCAGATAGATATTCAGATAGATGTTTGGATAGATATTCGGATAGATATTCGGATAGATGTTTGGATAGATGTTTGGATAGATGTTTGGATAGATATTCGGATAGATGTTTGGATGGATATTCAGATAGATATTCAGATAGATGTTTGGATAGATATTCGGATAGATGTTTGGATAGATGTTTGGATAGATATTCAGATAGATATTCAGATAGATGTTTGGATAGATATTCGGATAGATGTTTGGATAGATATTCAGATAGATATTCAGATAGATGTTTGGATAGATATTCAGATAGATATTCAGATAGATGTTTGGATAGATATTCAGATAGATGTTTGGATAGATATTCAGATATATGTTTGTATGTCCGCTTCTGCTTTAATCACACACGAGTGAAATCATGACATCTGAATCAAACATTAACCGTTTAATTGCTGCCTGATTGTGGTTGATGAAGTATTGATCATGTGTGGATTTAAAGCGGATGGGATCTCCTCCAAATGAACTGACGGGATGCGTGGGCATGAATCCGGGCTGCAGGAGAACAGGGGGAATAATGGGGTGTGTGGGTTACTCATTCGCAGCCATGCACCAAATCTCCTGTGATTCCTGCTCGGGCCGTGTTTGCTGCTGCGTCCCGCACGCCTGACCTTTCCTCCGTTAAAGTGTATATCTATGGGACGTCTGCGGGGACCCTTCAGAGACTAATCCAAACATGCCGCAGACGGGACGGAGCGCTCCTGTATCCGAGTGTGAGGAGCGAGACGCATATGTCACGGACGTGCAGTTAATGCCGCTGAGAAATCGTTATCTTCACTCCCGGCCATTTCTCATAATGGTGTTTTTTCACCATTTTTTTCATAATGGTATTGCTTCAGTAGATGGGGCAGGTGTGTGTGTGTGTGTGTGTGTGTGTGTGTGTGTGAGACATCTTCATCTTCAGGTCTGACGCTCCGAGGTCTCCTGCTGGATTGTGGGATGTGTTTAATAGCAGTAATGGTGTTGGCAGGCGCTGTGTGTCCAGAGCTGTTATCTGATTGGTTTATTCTTTCACTCCTGTATTGTTTAGTTAAGCAGAGGCACATTTACATGAACCTGTAACCCACAACCACCACTTAACAGAATTAACAGATACACCACCAGCACTCTTTCTTTTCTTTTTGTTTTTCTTTTCTTGTTTGTTTGTTTGTATACTTTATTGTCCTTTTTAAGGAAAATTGTCTTGGACTCAAGCTGCATTGATTCACAACATATACATACATGCACATCTTTTCTTTTCTTCCGTTTTGTTTGTTTATTAGATATTTATTCGTATTATTTTTAATTATCATTATTATTTATTTATTTACCATGCATTTGAATGTTTTTTTTGTTTCATTTATTTGGTTTTTATATTTATTTTTTAATTTATCTATCTTGTATTTTTACATTTAATTTATTAATTTTCACCCTTTTTATTCCTCCTTTTTTAATGAGTTTTACTTATTTTCCATGTATTTATTTATTTATTTTTTAATAATTTGTATTTGTTTTTTATTTATCTGTCTTTTTTTTCTATATCTTAATTTTTTTATTTTGTTCTTTATTTCTTTTCTATTGTCTGTCTATTTTCTTTCTTGTCTTGTCCGATTCATTTTTTTTCTCTTAGTTTCTAATACATTTATATGTAAAGTAAACTATTATTAAATCTATATGGCCGTTATATCTCTTAAAAACAGATTAGTCTGGTATGATTTTGTGATCATTCTCCAGCAAACGCTCATCATGTCACAGAAATGATCCGGTCTCGTATTAAAGATGCACAGGCTCTTAAGTGAGGCTCATGAAGACTGTCTTTGTTTCTCGTCTCTGCCGAGGGTTTTCTGAAGTGTCTTCAAGGTCAGAGAGTTCAGACAGGAACGAGGAGGAGGATGAAGGTGATTACAGATATTTCATAAACCTGTGGACATGTTCCGGAGTTTTATTTGCGTTTTAGAAGTATTTTAACGACTGTGTTTGGACATATTCAGTCTGACTGAATGAACGTACAAGACAAACTTTAATGACATCTAACTTGTTCTTTTTGAGTTTTGAGTTTATTTATTTTAATAATAAGTATTTATTTGTAGTTATTAATTTTTTTTTTTTACTTCTGTCTTTTTCATTTTGAGTTTTATGTATTTTTATTAATTTTAATCATTTTAATTTATTTGTTTTTTTATTATTTATTTTTGTAAAATATATTTTTGTTTATTAATCTTGTATTTTTTATGTCTTTTTTGTGTTTTATATAAATAATGTATCTATTAATTTGAATAAGTTGTATTTTTTATTTATTTTATATTTATATTTTAAAAATGTATTATCTCGAATCTTTAAAATTCTTTTGAGTTTACTTTGTTTCTTTCATTTTGAGTTTTATTTATGCATTTTATTATTTATTCATTTTAATCATTAAGTTACTTGTGTTTATTATTATTATATTTTTAACAATTTTTTTTTATTTACTTATTTTGAACTTTTTCTTTTTTGCATTTTATTTACATAATGTATGTATTTATTATTTTGAATTTTTTTTATGTATTTTTATTTATTTATTTTCTATTATTATTTATATTTGTATATTTTCTATTATTTATTTTAGTTATTTTATTTTATTATTCTTTTTAGTTTGTTACTTTTGTTTCTTTCTTTCCTTTTGAGTTTTACTGATATATTTTTATAGCATCATTATATATGTTTTTTTAATTTTTTTTTATAATTATTTTTCTACATTTCTTTCTTTCCATTCTTTTGAGTTTTATCCATCTATTTTTAGTTTTGGACTCTGTGCATTAAACAGATGTCATTTAACAAGCTTGGAGGGTTGTACAGGCCACAGTAAGTTGAATAGCTTCAGATACAGAAGGAAGAGAAGGAGCAAGTGTGAATATGGTCGTATCTGTGGGGTTTAGAGCACGTCTCAGTCTGTAAAATGCTGAAGGTCTTAGAGTTCAGCAGCTTCATCTGCGATGTTCATCTGGAGTCTGTTTATTAATCATGTGATGGACGTTGTTTATCTGCTCTGAATGCATCTCATCACAGCACCTGGACCAGAAACCTTCAGAAAGACTCGCTTATGAAGCCATACAGCAAACATAACCATATTTCAGCGTTTAATTCAGTCCAAGTGGACTTTAATCACAGAGAAAGGAAACTCCAGTCCACATGCTGGTTTTTCTGAATGCTTCGCTTGTGTTTGGAGCCCATCGGCCAATTAGAAACTCATTAAAGGCCTCTGTAATTAGATTGGATGTTATGCTTCTTTAGTTAGATTCAGCTTCTTAATGTTCAGTGTCTAATTGTATTCTGTGCAGACAGAGCAGATGAAGGAATCTCTTCGTTCCCACACACTGTGTGTGTTTGTGTGAGATGTGGGTCATTCGCTGGAAGATCTTAAGACACTTATTTGTCAAATGAACTGGTCAGTGGACGCACAGATGAGACCCAAACCAGGCTCTGAGGTCAACCGGTCGACATCCGCTTGTCTTTGTGTTTAAGGGCTGAATCTGGTTTATTCATTTCCAAGTGCATTTTGATTCGTGTTTTTCATCTTCATGTTCTGGATTATTTATTTTGTTTTGTCTGTTTCATAAAATGTAATGTATTCTTAAATATAGTCTTGTGAAAATATAACAATTCATTTACGATAAAACATTTTTGTTTAATTATTTATATATATTTTTAAATAAAGCGCTGCACTACAGAACTTCACTGTATGAAGTAAAACTGCTGTAAAAATCGCAGGTATGATATTCATTTAAAAAACAACAACTCTATTCTACAAATTCTATTCTATTCTACTCTATTCGACTTTTATTTTGGTGGATAAAGATCATTGAGTTTCGGTCAGTACACTGAAAAAAATGATTTATTCATTCAATTAAAAAAAATGAGCGTAATGATTCACATCTATATTTTTTTACTTGAGCCAAGGAAACATAAATAACTTGCCCGAAGTTAAAAAAAAAAAATAGAATCATTACCCTAATTTTTTTAATTGTTCAGTGTACTTGAAATGTCGATAATTTGCACTTTTCTCAAATTAAATGAAAGAAAGAAATACAAGATAAATTAAAAAAATAGAAATAATTAAAATGAATAAATAAAAATGAATGAATAAATTAAAATATTCTGCTAATTACAACTAAATTCACATTCAGGAATTGAACGATAGTTTAAAAAGCAGTTATGTATGTATGTATTTATAATTATGGAAAGGAGATGGGATATGATAGATAAAATGAGAAAAACAAACTTGTAAATCAATAAATAGAAAAAAACGTAAATTTTAAATTCAGTTCTGAATCTCTTCTCGCAGTATTGAACAGGAAGTTGTGTTGTAGTCACAGGAAGTTGTGTTGTTTTGTATCCCATGATCCTTTGCTCTCGCTCTGTTGGAAACACAACCTTCCCTCTCAACGGCGCTCTTGATCTTCTTTCATCGGACGTCCTGATCAACTAAAGGAGCGTTTGTGTTGCATGTCATTATGATTATTATTACACAAATCAGGCCGTGACATCATGAGAGCGCCGTGAGAAGACTCTCTCTGAAGCACTGAGCTGTAACTAAGCCTGCATGCATAACACATCATCGGCAGCCACTCGCTTTCACATGCAGACGAAGAAAGCAAGCTTCACGGCTCTGTGCCTTCACAACTGAGCTTTATTCTGCAGCATCTCTCCTCGGTTGATTGACTTGCGTCACGGGGCATGTTGTCACATTCGGAGGCTCTTATAAAGTCCTAATTCACCCTTCCAGAAAATCTCAAATCTCTTAAAGTCATGACATTAAATCTTGTCTGCATTGCAAAAAATACATCTCTTCCTCAATATTTTTGTCTTGTTGTTTATGAGTATATTTATTTATTTAAATCCGAATTAATCTGATTTCTTATTTATGTACTGTTATTTTTCTTAATTATTTATTTAGTGGATTTATTTATTTATTTTCTTAATTGTCTGTTAATTAACTTCAGTTTAGTTGAAGTAAATTAATTAATTTAATCCTAAAGATGTTTAATATTTTACTTCATTTACATCTTTAATGGTTTATTTACCTATTTATTTACTTAATTAATCTTTACTTATTTGATTACTTGTATAATATTGCTTTCTTAATAGCCTATTTTGTTTATTTATTGGATTATATTTACCTATTTTCTCAATTGTCTGTTTATTTACTTACATTTATTTGACATAGCATATATTAAGCATTTACTTTTGCTTATAAAGGTTAACTTGAACTATTTTCCAAAAAATAAAAAAAGAAAGAAAAAAACAAAAATACAAAAGTTATTTAATAATTTATATTTAAATTTACATATATTTTTTTTATCTTTATATTTTGTTTACTTTTTATTAACTTAATTGGATTTATTTACTCAATTTCTTATTTATTTATTTGCTTGCTTTATTTTTACTTAGTAGAGATCTATCATTATTTTTCTTGTGAGGCCTAAAAATGTGCAAACTTTAGATATTGTAAAGCTTATTTCTAAAAGGTATCGAATCATTTATTTACATTTACATCTTATGCACATATTTATTTACCTACCTATTTATTTATTCTTTTGTCTTAATTATGTACTGTTATTTTCATTATTTTATTAACTGTCTGTTCATTTACGTGAATTTTTCACACAGTATATATCATTTTCTTTGTAAAGTCTTTTAAATGTTTTAAAACGTTCTTCTTCATCTCTCAAGAAGAGCAAACACTCCAAAAAGTTTTCATCAAGGACCTTTGCTTTTCTAGTTACACTAATAGTAATAATCTAATAAAATGGTCTATTTCGTTTATTAAAATTTGATTTCCACCTCATTACACTTTCCATTTATTCTACTTTCTTTCATTCAGATTTGTCTCTAAACTCAATTCACATTCAGGAAATCACGCAGTCATTCTCAATTCAGCTCCTAATGTTGCGCGACATGAAAATGACGTGATGTGTGCGTCTTCATGAGCAGATCAGAAGCAGAAGTTGGTTCGAGTTTATGTCCTTGTGTCTCTTTTGTGAGACTCGGCGCAGTCACATCCAATCACGTCAGCCGCGAACGCTCATAATCCAATCAGATGCATAAAGAACGATCACAGGAACCGGCCAGATATTAAAGAGCACCATAATCTAGATTGATGAACGCTCAACGTCAACATTAACAATATTTTCATGCGTGGGGAATAAAGAGAAATCGATCGTTCTGTGGAGCGATCCGCTCTGAAAGAGTCTCTCTCTAATGAGGATACCTTTCTAAAACAGAGAAATATTCTTTTTAATTATTGGACATCTATAGTTGAATATGATTTACATTAATAAGGCATCTGAAATCTTTGGTAGTGGCTTAATTAGTAATGGCGGCCTGAGTTTTTTGTGTGCAAATCTAATAACGCGGACAATGTTTATCATGTACGTGGCTCTTAAGAAGATGATCCGATTAGCCGAGCGCTACATGCTCACTTCAGGAAACCGTAGGGTTTGCAGAGACAGACACTGGAAACGTTTGCATCTTCATGAAAACAGAGTTGTAGAGAAAGTTGCATGTACAAATAAAGCACTTCTGGGATGCTTTAAAACATCGCATTTTCCAGCAAATACATCGGCGTGCACTTTACTAATCGAATCTGTTTACCTCATCTGAGCAGAAGCTGAAAGCACTGTGTTTAAGAAAAGCAATGATTTTTATGCGCTCTGACGGATCGTGGTATATAAAAAAAAACTGAATATAAATGAGACGTTTAATGTCTCGAGTCTTTGAGACGTCAGACGAGAAATTAGTCCAATAAAGTTGCAGAGAGACCGCTGAAGCTTCTCTTAACCTGATCATGTGAGATTCGGCTGAGCTTGAATTAATGATCCGGTCGGACGAGTGCGTGGCTCATGATGGGAAAGATGGCCTCTTTAAACGTCACATGTCTAGGGCCCGATCAAATGCGTCAGATTTGTTTTTCCAAATACTATTGTTTTCTTCTCAAATTCTTCACCACAAATCCCCCCAACCCACAAAAAAATTATATATATTTTTAACTCTTTTATTTTTTCACATTCTTCCTCACCCCCCCCACACCCCAAATTTGTAATCAAATGCATTTGAAATGTCTAATTAAATATAACATTTTAAAAGCTGAACAAAAATGACATTTTTAGGGCCTTTTGAATTTTTTTTTTTTTATATTTATTTTTTTTATTCTTTTCTAGATTGTGATTTTTTTTCCCCCTTTATACTTTTTATTGACTGTCTTTATAGTAAAAAAAATTGTATAATCAATTGAAATCGTCAAACTTACACTTTAACATCAATTTATTACAAGTTTAACAAAAATTAAATTTTTATGGCTCTATGAAATGTTTATTTTTTCTAAATTCCATTTTTTTCCTATTTAAATTTTTTCTTGACTGTTTAAATGGTTAATTAAAGTGTATTCTGGTTATCAAAAAGCATATATAATTAATTGCAATCATTTAGAGCTCATTTTATTTAATTGTTTTAGTTTTTTTGCCGAGTACTGTTTTCTGTTTACAATTTTCTGGATTCCATTGAAATGGTTTAATTAAATTTCAAATTAATATCTAATCAACCGAATTCATAAAACAATTTATTATTATTTTAATTTAATTTAATTTAATTTTGAGTGTTCCATTTCCAGTGTTCAAATAACGTCATGAAACTTTAACCATCTAATTAATCTTTCAATCAAATAAAAAAATACACAAATCCTTGTTTTTCAAACAACAGGTTTACTATTAAAATTAAAGCATGGAAGGAAATTGTGTGAATATTCCTTAAAATAATGAAGTTTTGTTATTATTTTTATTTGCACATTCTACTGTATAAATTGTAATACACCTCTGTCATAATTTCTTCAAGTTAAGCCGAACTTTTATTTTGACCTTTAAGTTTCTATAGATATATGAAATGGAGATTTTTCTTTTTGCACTTTAATATTTAGCAACACTAATTCAGATCGCACTTTGATGAGCTCTTCAGCCCCTTCAGTGAGTTCCATGCTTCTGACTGGATCGTGTGTGTGTGTTGTTGACTGTCACTGGCGTGATGGTTTTATTGTGTTATACGCGGTGAGCGAGCAGGTTAGAGGCTCCAGCACTCAATGATGATCTTGGCAGGAGTTTGGCAAACGGAAGCATCCATTTCACCGCTAATTACCTGTGCGTCGGGCCCCGGGGACGGACAGGGTTCAAGCGGCCCTTGTAGAGGTTGCCAGCTCTCATCCAGCGCGCTTTATAAAATGCTCTTTAATCCACCGCACAATATCATTAACTTCGTAAGTGGATGAACACAATGGACAAGCAATTTAATTAACTTCCACTGCGGGATGTCGGGAGGGAGGCTAAATGAAATTAATGCTTGATATTTCCCCAGCGAGGCGGCCAACCTTGGGAACGGACCGGATTGTTGGCAGGTCGGGATCGGCCAATTACACTTTGTTTAGATCTATCCGTAACGTTTTCTGCAAAAATGGGAAATGCAATCAGCGGTTTGGAGATCAATCACTGAAAAACACCGGCCAAGTTTAGGAAGATTTTAAAATAATGAGAGAAGCAGCCAGAGAAGCTCAAAACAAAGCGACGCGAACCCGGCGTCTTCATATTAATGAGCTTTAATGTGTGCTAATGAGCTGGGATGTGAAGACTTTGAACTGTAGGACAGAAGTTGTTTTTAGGCATTTTAGTGCAAAAGTGAGATTATCGAGAGTGAACATTGTTTTAAAGTAGTTTTTGACATTTTATTTGCTTAATTATTGACTTGTTTTATTTTGGTTGTCATAATCATTTGGTTATTTTTTTTCTTAATTATTTACCCAATTGCTTATTTGTTTATTCATTCATTTATTTTGCTTTATGTCTTTTAATGCTGAGAAAATACCTTTTATTCCACATTTTAGGACAAAATCAACTAAATTTTTTTTTTATTTATATATATATAGGGGGCGTAATAGGGGGGCGCTATTACAGATCTCTTGAATGAGTCCAGAATCTCCCGATCAAAAACACAGGCGAGGAAGACGCAGAAATCTCGTGAATAAGCAGATGCATATGAAAAATTATACGATTGTACAAAGTTTTAAGGATGGAAAGGAAGAGGACGAGGGGTCGGCTTGACTGCTGACGATTTTATTAAGAAACAAATTATCTCAACGGTGTCACTCACACCGGCTACAACAAAACTATTAACACTTCCGGCTCGTGCGGTCGTCAGCAGTCCTTCTCTCTCTACTACTCCGGTTTCCCCTGGCGTTAAATACTCTCTCGACGCCAATTACTGAAACAAGAGACAGGTGTTATTTCCGTTCAACCCGCTCACTCACCGTTCGTCTCCCGACTCTCTCTCCCGCTGCAGGCTTCGCTAAACCACGCCTCCGCCTCCACATACCCCCACCGCCAGACTCAGGCCGGGGAGCCATCCCACCTGCAGCGTGTAACATAGAGCAGCCTTCACTTGGGTAAAGGCCTGCTGACACTGCTCCGTCCACTGGACTGTATCTGGTGCCCCTTTTTAGTAAGGTCAGTCAAGGGGCTGGTGAGGTCCGAATAATTTGGCACAAACCGTCTATAATATCCCGCCAGCCCCAAGAACTGTCTCCCCTCCTTTTTGGTCTTGGGACGCGGACAGGTCGCAACCGCGGCTGTCTTGTCAATTTGGGGACGCACCTGCCAATGCCCCAAGTGGAAGCCCAGATACCTTACTTCCACACGCCCAACCGCACACTTCTTCAGGTTGGCCGTGAGTCCAGCCCCTCTCAGCGACCTCAAGACCGCCCTAGAAATGCTGCATATGCTGCAATCACTACTAAATATAATGATACCGTCCAAGTTGGCAGCCGCATATGCAGCATGGGGTCGCAGGATCTTGTCCGTGAGCCGCTGAAAGGTGGCCGGGGCCCCGAACAACCCGAATGGATGGGTAACAAATTGGTGTAAACCAAACGGCGTTTGGCTGGGACCTAGGGAGAGGGACAGGGCGAGAGAGAGAAGGAGGGGGGAAGAGAAGAAGAGAGAGAGACAGAGGGTAGGGGTTCGCCGACCCCTGGGCACGCCACCATGTGGTCCTCCGCCAGGTGGCTGGCCGAGTCCAGTGACGTGGGACGGTGGCACTGGACCCACTCGGCAGTCTTCTTTGGCAGCCGAGCAATGAACTGCTCCAGCACCACCAGGTCAATGACGTGCTCCACGCCACTTCCCTCGGCCAGTAGCCACTTGCGGCAGGAGTCCCGGAGCTGTTGGGCCATCGCCAAGGGTCGACCGGCTTCCCCCAAGTCCAGGCACCGGAAGCGCTGGCGATGTTGCTCGGGGCTCCGACCGACCCGCTGGATGATGGCCCTCTTCAGGTCGTCGAAGACCAGGAGGTTCGCCACCGGGAGCTGTTGCGCGGCCACCTGGGCCTCGCCCGAGAGCAGGGGGATGATGCGCACCGGACACTGTTCGCAGGGCAACCCGCAC
>NC_081784.1:471005-501005 GCF_963082965.1 Carassius carassius
ATTATACTTTACTATATATTAATATAGAAAACAGCTGTTTTAAAGTGTACAAATATTTCACAATTTTTACTGTATCTTTGACCAAATAAGTACAGCTTTGATGAGCAGAAGAGACTTCTTTCAGAATCGATGAATTTCTCTTGCAGCTCCTAATAAAGTCACCAGCCAACTGGCACATAACTTGGTTTCGTTTACACGCCAAGCCAGTTTTTACCGTCGGTCGGATCTTGGCGAGTGTTGATTTTGGACCTGGACCTTCCATATTTGTGAAGATCAGTGAAGCAGAGAGAACCTGAGAGCGTCAGATGGCCATTCAGTCCGTCTCTAACCAGTTCTATTGTGCTCTTTTCTTGCTTCCAAACTGTATTCTCTGAGCGTTTGTATTCGCTGATGCTGGGACGTCCGTCTCCCATGACTCCTGAGCTTCTCTCTGTGTCTTTAGACACTATTGAGAGCTTTAGCCCACAGTTTTGGGCCACTGCATTGAGCCTCGAGCAGACAGGAAGCAGGTTTTGCTCTTTTTAGTTCAACTTGAGGACTGGAGGTGCAAAAGCCGCTCAGGAAAGCAGTTAGTGAACTGTGAACCGCATCAAATCCCCAGCGCCTTACGCCCACGGGCTCCGTTTGTTTGGGCCTTCGACAGACACAGAAATCGTCTGATTGTTCAGTAAAAATTAAGAATATAATCCTATTGAAGTAAATCTTTGGTCATGCTAAACTTTGACTATGCTGCTTTGAGCGGCTCAGATTGAGCGCTTTGACAGAATCGGCTCTGGCTATAATTTACATGTTATATTTGAGCGCCGTAACCTCCTTACATAAGAAAAGAGGCCTTTCCTTCATATTCATAAGAGCAAGTTTGTGCTCTTTGTGGTGTTAGGTTTTACATAAACACATGAACTTATGAAACATTACAGACATCACTTGATTCTACGAACCGTATCTGCTGGGAAATGTTACTACAATGATGCATTATTGACCTGACAGTAATAAAACTGCTAATTTCAACTGGTTTTAGATGTATTTGCTACTTTAGTAAGTAGTGTTTAGCTGAAATGGGTTTCTTGTTATCGATATCTTTGTTGCCGATAACCGATATAAAGCCGAAATATATATGATATCAAAATATTTAAAGAAGTAAAAACACATGCATGACATTTGCTGAAATGAAATCTATTTCAAAATACTTTTATTTAGATGTATTTTTGCCGCTTTTCTAAGTAGTGGTTAACCAGAACAGATTTTTTTTTTTTATCTAATTGTAGATCTAAAGCCGATATATATTTTATCACAATATTTAATTCAAAAATGGTTAATTATTTATTTAATTAGATGTCTGTAGATGTATTTTTGATACTTTACAAAGTAGTGGTTAACCGATATGGATTTATTTAAAAAAAAAAAAAAAAGGAAAAGATGACCGATATGTAATGGCCGATATTTACGATATCACAATATATAATAATTTTTTTTTCAAACGTTTGCATAACAATTGCTGAAATTCAATCAGAACAGATTCAATATGATGTATTTAGGTTTTTTTTGGTATTTTTACTAAGTATTGGTAAACCGATATAGATTTTTTTTTTTTTTGATTACCGATATCTCAGCGGCTGATGTAAAGCAAATATATATATGGTATCACAGTATTTAATTTAAAAAGAGTGAAACATGCATAACAGTTGCTGAAATTAATTAAAATGATATATCAGCCAGACAGATGATAAAAATACCAAATATCAGCCGATATATCGGTAGACCACCATTTTCACAAAACAGGTGAAGAAATCCCACAGATGCACATCTACAGCTCAAAAGAAGACAATGAAGACAACACACGTTTTTATGTTGAATAAGTTCTTTCTCTTTGTCTTTCAGGCACTGGGATGTTGCTACTTCATCCACAAATCCTTGAAAAACATCCAGCAGTTTGATTTCAAAGGTACGTGTGTCCCTTTAATACGGCGTGTCATCAATCCCATCAGATCCCGCGCGGTCAAGGTTGTTTCAGAAGCTATAAAACATGCTAAGATGGAGAAACCGATAGGAAACAGTAATGCTTATTAATATTAGGATTTAATTCATGAGATTTCAGCCTGTGGTAATAGTGCACTCAAGCTATTGGACAGTTAGCTGTGACCTCATCAGCGGTAGGGGTCAGAGGTCGCGTGTCCCGACGGTCACACTAATTAAAGCCACTCCCATTACAGCAGTGTGAGCATTAGCCCCCGCTGGACCCTTCAGCCCTCTCAAACCCAGACCACCATATCTCTCTCATGATGGCCGTAATCACGCTCTCCATCAAACCTGAGCAAATCTCACGCCAGATCAGATTTCTCCACAACATATTCAAGGAAAAACACTTTTTAGGAGCGCTAAAGTGATGTACATTATTTTTTAAAGCAAAAATTTAAAGAATTAAAGTATGTAAACATGTTACTAACTGATTCATTTATGCTGATTTATCTATGAGCAATTAATTTATGCCGATATATAAATGTAAACAATATGAATTATAGTAAAATCTACTATTGTGGTAATCGCACAAAAACTCTACAATAAATTTAAGTAAAGCATCCGGATGCATTATAGTCATGTGATTTCATGTAGTTAAAACATATTTAAATAAATAATATTTGTTACCGTTATATTATTATTATTATTTTAAATAATTTGAGTGCATTTAAGCACTTTTTTTTATTTTTCCCTTTGGTTTTAAATTATTAAAAATTATGCTGATATACATGTAAAAATATTTATAAATATTATACTTAAAGACTACAGTTTTGTAATGGGAATCATCCCTCAGAATAATAATAATTACACCAAATCTCAACAGTAGATTCAAGGGAAGTATGTTATACTATCGATATTTTTATATAGTTTAACAAAAATAAAAAATGTTTGCCCATGTAAAATACTGCAATATTCCAGTTTGCATCAGAACATAAAGTGTGTGTGTGTGTGTGTGTGTGAGCAGTAGGTGGCGCAGTTGCCCTGAGTGCTTTTACTCTGATAATCATCTCTGAACACTCTGCATGTTTGCATGTTCATCACTGCTGTTTTCTTCCTCCTGGTTTTCCTTCACACAGCCAAGAAGTTCAGGAAGGTGGTTGGGAAGGAGGTGTGTTCGGACGCTCTTCAAAACGCAGCTTCGCTGGAGAAAGAGAAGTTTCCTCAGGACTACTTCCCTGAGGTGCGTCTGCTTCAGTCACATTTCTCACATCAAGCTCTGTATTGAGATCTCAGACTCATATTGAGAGGAAAACGTCTTCCTGATGTCCAGAGTTTTTCAGTGGTTCGGTCTTAAACCATTACAGCCCTGAATATGGCACCCCTGCTTAACTTGGCTGAATTTACAAATAAATAATTTGTTTGAAAAATAGATTAAAACATTAGAATAAAATAAAATGTCATTTATAAAAAAAAAAAATAGCTTATTTAAATGAATAATATATGTTTTTAAATAATAATTTATTTAAAAATGAGTAAAAATAATTTTCAAATAAATAATTTAATTTTCAAATAAATAATTTAATTTAAAATAAAATAATTAAATAAAAACATTACTTAAAAAACTACTTTTTAAAAATAAATTACAATATCACCCGAAACCTGTAATTGAGATCCATTCCAGCGTATTATTTCCTCAATAATAACTAGTTTTATTTAGCTTAAAAAATTCTTTTTCTAAATAAATAAAAAATAAATAAATAAAACTAGTTATTATTGAGGAAATAATACACAGAAATGGATCTCAATTACAGGTTTCGGGTGATATTGTAATTTATTTTTAAAAAGTAATTTTTTAAGTAATTCTCAGTTCTTCTGCAATCATAAACTGACATGAGGTTAATTAATATAGTGACACTCACAGTTTCTCTCAGAAAACAAGCAGCTTTCTCATAATTATTGCAGAAACACTAAATGAAATATTAAGCTGTTTTTCTATGTACATATCTGCATTATATTGGCTTTAAAGTTGTTAGAAAAACACACAAATTTATGTAATATTGGAGTAATCCGTATCTATGCACAGAAATTCTGCACACATTTTCTGTTTTTCTATTCACATTTAGGCAATTTCAGGGTTAAGTGTTTCATACAGCCCTTCTGAGTTCTGATTATTGAACAAACTTTAATTTGGGATGTTTTGGTGCATCCCTACTAATGTTTGTTTATGGATGAGTGTGTACTGTTCATTTAAAGCAATGAAGCACAGCATTAGTTTTGTTTCTTCTTCATGTGGTTTCCTACATTCTGCTGATTGATTGTGAGCTGAATGAACGGTGTAAGTGTGCATGTTTTAGCTGTGTGTGGAGCATGTTAGAGTGATTTATCTGTGTCTCATCTGGATCCTCCTGTAAATATAAGCACAAGCTTGAGAGAGCTGGCCTTTCACGCCATGCTTCCTCCTGATGAGAAAACAATGACGCTACAGAAGAGAGGAAACCCAGGCAGAAAAGTTTTGATGTGCTCCTGAATGGGCTGTGATGCTCCGGAGAGCAGCGCTCCTCGTAATGTCGGGCCGTTTAAAGCAGCAGATTTGTGTAGTCTATCAAGGGCTTTCTCAGGAGTGAGGAATGGCTTGTTATCGTAGATCCAACCTCTTATGAAAGCTGAATTAATTTCACTAATGTTTTAATGCAGGTTTCTGGTGAGGCTGGCGATAACCTCGGCTTCATCCTGTGATTTATGCCATCTTTTAGTAGATGAAACCGGCCGGATTCGCCATCCATCTGCCTCGCTACAGGAATCCTATTAACGGCGGCTGCTCTGTTCGGACTCGATCGCGCTCGGTCTGATGTTTGGGGAAATCACAGAATATACTGTCACATGAGATCTGTGCATCAAGCAGCAAGGGTTTCTGAAAAACTCCTCAAACTAAGAAAGTCATGAGAGTCATGACATTAAATAATGTGTCCTTACATTAATAACATTTACTAGAGATGCAAAATAAAGATTTAAAAAAAAAAATAATAAGAAGAAATTATTATCTGCAGCCAGTGGATTTGTCACTGCAATAAAATACACAATTATGAAATAAAATGCTAAAAAAAGTTTAAAAATTATTTTATATGTATATGATAAAAAAATTAAATGCATAACATTTTGCAAAAAAAAAAAAAAAGTATTTTTTGTCATTTTCCAGTGCAAATGTCTAAACGTCATTAAATCAAGATACACTTGCTGGGAAAAACAGAGAAGTCACTGCAATAATGATTAAATTGATGAATAATATGTGAAATTGTAAAAGAAAAAGCTAAGAATCTGGAATTATATATATATATATATATATATATATATATATATATATATATATATATATATATTTATATATATATTCAATGCATTAAATGTTGCATGCACTGCAAAAAAATATATATATATATATATAAAAAATCTTCCACAGTGTTTTTGACATTTGCACTGGAAAACAAGACAACAAAAAAATAGATTTTTTTGCTGTTTTAAGATCAGAGATATTCTAGACATATACATATATATGACACACATATATTAAAGGAGTAATGTAGATCTGTTGGAAGTTTCGCAAGAATTTGGAGCACATATTGATGAAATGAGTCTGAGCTGGAGTCAGTAAGAACGGGTCGGTCACATCTCTATGACATCACCTGCGCTCCCTGTTTGATTGACAGCCGGCGGTTTCCCCAGCAGCCAATCAGAAAGTAGCCAGCTCTGATGGATGGTGTGTGGTGTGTGTTTGTACCCTTGACTCCACAGAACCCTGATCTTCACTGGTTTGTGTGATGAGTGTGTGACCCGTCTCCTCTCGAGGGCACACCGTCCCGTCCATGAGTTATGGCTTTAAGTGCTGCTCCAGTCAGCGGCACAATATTAATTGAAACGCTGAATAAGAGCGAAGCGGACAGAACAACAGATGCTGCTTGTGAAAGGTCGGGCTGATGGATTTTGACATGCCGCTTTCCTTTAATCAGATGGTTTATGTGTGTGATGCACATCTGCAGGTATTTGTGTTAAAGAAGCTTCAGTGTGTTTTGCAGTAGATTTGATTTCAGAACAGTGACAGGAAGTGCTTGCTAAACTCAACATTTACACTCGTTAAGTCGCTGGATTTACAGTCGCTGGATTTAAAGTGAGTTCAGATCTCATTTTGACCATTTGAGTTATGAACAGGCCTCAGTCCACTTCACATTTCCTTTATTTTATTTTAATAAAATAGTAATATTTTATTTTATTATGATAATTAAATCGTTTATTTTATTTCGTTTTTATATAATATATATTATTTTACCATTATAAATAATATTATTATATACATTTTATTAAATTTGTTTATTAATTTTTTTTCTTATTTTATAAAAAATTTAATTTAAAAATTCTTAAAAATCTTAGTTTATTTTAATTAATTCAATTGTATTTTACTATAACGTAATATATATTTTATTCTATTTTATTTTTGTTTTATTTTTCTTATGTAATGTTATTTATTTATTTTTACTGATCTTATTTTATCTTTAATTATTAATGGTACTTTTAAATTTGAGCTTTTATTTTAAATAATTGAATCATATTTTATTAGAATTTTATATAATTCTTACATCTTATTTTTAACCCCTATTTTTTAATGTTATTATAATGGTATTTTTTTAATAATTTTCCTTGATTTGATAATTTTATCGTGTGTGTGTGTGTCTGTGTCTATGTCTGTGTGTGTGTGTCTGTGTGTGTGTGTGTGTGTGTCTATGTCTGTGTGTGTGTGTCTATGTCTGTGTGTGTGTGTGTGTGTGTGTGTGTGTGTGTCTGTCTGTGTGTGTGTGTGTGTCTGTCTGTGTGTGTGTGTGTGTGTGTGTGTGTCTATGTCTGTGTGTGTGTGTCTATGTCTGTGTGTGTGTGTGTGTGTGTGTGTGTGTGTCTGTCTATGTCTGTGTGTGTGTGTGTGTGTGTGTGTGTGTGTGTCTATGTCTGTGTGTGTGTGTGTGTCTGTGTGTGTGTGTGTGTGTGTGTGTGTGTGTCTATGTCTGTGTGTGTGTGTGTGTGTGTGTGTGTCTGTGTGTGTGTGTGTGTGTGTGTGTGTGTGTGTGTCTGTCTGTCTATGTCTGTGTGTGTGTGTGTGTGTGTGTGTGTCTATGTCTGTGTGTGTGTGTGTGTGTGTGTGTGTGTGTGTGTGTGTGTGTGTGTGTGTCTATGTCTGTGTGTGTGTGTCTGTCTGTCTATGTCTGTGTGTGTGTGTGTGTGTGTGTGTGTGTGTCTATGTCTGTGTGTGTGTGTGTGTGTCTGTCTGTGTGTGTGTGTGTGTGTGTGTGTCTATGTCTGTGTGTGTGTGTCTATGTCTGTGTGTGTGTGTGTGTGTGTGTGTGTCTGTGTGTGTGTGTGTGTGTGTGTGTGTGTGTGTCTGTCTGTCTATGTCTGTGTGTGTGTGTGTGTGTGTGTGTGTGTGTGTGTGTGTGTGTGTCTATGTCTGTGTGTGTGTGTGTGTGTGTGTGTGTGTCTGTGTCTGTCTGTGTGTGTGTGTGTGTGTGTGTGTGTGTGTGTGTGTGTCTATGTCTGTGTGTGTTTGTCTATGTCTGTGTGTGTGTGTGTGTGTGTCTCTGTGTGTGTGTGTGTGTGTCTGTCTGTCTATGTCTGTCTATGTCTGTGTGTGTGTGTGTGTGTGTGTGTGTCTATGTCTGTGTGTGTGTCTGTCTGTCTATGTCTGTGTGTGTGTGTGTCTATGTCTGTGTGTGTGTGTGTGTGTGTGTGTGTCTGTCTGTCTATGTCTGTGTGTGTGTGTGTGTGTGTGTGTCTATCTGTGTGTGTGTGTCTATGTCTGTGTGTGTGTGTGTGTGTCTATGTCTGTGTGTGTGTGTCTGTGTGCGTGTGTGCGTGTGTGTGTGTGTGTGTCTGTCTGTCTATGTCTGTGTGTGTGTGTGTGTGTGTGTGTGTGTGTGTCTATGTCTGTGTGTGTGTGTGTGTGTGTGTCTATGTATGTGTGTGTGTGTGTCTATGTCTGTGTGTGTGTGCCTGTCTGTCTGTCTATGTCTGTGTGTGTGTGTGTGTCTGTGTGTGTGTGTGTGTGTGTGTCTATTTCTGTGTGTGTGTGTGTGTGTGTGTGTGTGTGTGTGTCTATGTCTGTGTGTGTGTGTGTCTATGTCTGTGTGTGTGTGTGTGTGTGTGTCTATTTCTGTGTGTGTGTGTCTATGTCTGTGTGTGTGTGTCTATGTCTGTGTGTGTGTGTGTGTGTGTGTGTGTGTGTGTGTCTGTGTGTGTGTGTGTCTATGTCTGTGTGTGTGTGTGTGTGTGTGTGTGTGTCTGTCTGTCTGTCTGTCTATGTCTGTGTGTGTGTGTGTGTGTGTGTGTGTGTGTCTATGTCTGTGTGTGTGTGTGTGTGTGTGTGTGTCTATGTCTGTGTGTCTGTGTGTGTGTGTGTGTCTATGTCTGTGTGTGTGTCTGTGTGTGTGTGTCTGTCTGTCTGTCTATTTCTGTGTGTGTGTCTGTGTGTGTGTCTATGTCTGTGTGTGTGTGTGTGTGTGTGAGCAGCTTCACTCGATCTGTGTGTGTGTGTGTGACCCGTGATGAAGGGTGAAGTGGAGATGTGATTGATCGCACCGCTGCATGCAGACAGCTTCACATTCACAGGAAAAGTTCACTTCCTGCCCTTTTATCTCATATTTTGTCCAGTTTCGTTTTATTGCAGTGACCCGTCCAGTGACTGCAGATATTACGTGTTTTCTGTCCATGCTTAAAATATATAATAATATTTATTTAATCATAATATTAATATATTTATTTTTATTTTGTTTAGTTTATTTATTAAAATGTATATTATTGTTATTATTTTATTGTATAATTTATTATATTAATTTTATTTGCTTTTTTTTTTGTCTAGTCTAATTTCATCTTATTTTTTTGCAGTGACCCAAGTAGAAGTTCCTTTTTTTTTGTTTTATTTCATTTGACTTTATTTTACTTTACTTTAGTTTTGTTTAGTTTTGTCTGATTTAACCCATCTGCCAGCTGCCTATTTTAAGGAATAGGTCATTTTATTTTTATTTTTATTTTTTTATTTTTATCTAATTTAATCTTATTGCAGTGACCCAAGTCAAAGTTTTTTTAATTTATTTTATTTTATTTTATTTTTCATTTTATTTATTTTTATTAGTATTTTTTTAATCTCATTTAATCTTATTGCAGCTACCCAAGTAATAGTTCTTTTTTTTCACTTATTTTATTTTCTTCTTTAATTTTATTAGTCTATTAGTATTTTTTTATTATTATTATTATTATTATTATTATTGCAATATTTCTTTTTGTATTTTTTGTCTCATTGAATCTTATTTTATTGCAGTGACTGTCTGCCGGCTGCAGATATTGTGTTTTCTGTCCATATTTAAAGAATGAATTCATCCAAACTAGGGCTGTAGCTATCGAATATTTTAGTAATCGAGTATTCTACCAAAAATTGCATCAGATAAAATGTGTTTTTGCTTAAAGTGCAATATTAATTATGCAGGAGAAAATAAGACTCCTGTGTCTCTTAAAATGAACAACTAAGTTTCCTTTTTTTTATTTTTTATTCATAGAATGTAATGCATACATCAAAAATAAACATTTAATTAGTAAGTGCATTTAAGTGCCATTCAGTTGGGGTTTTAAATAAAGCATTTTCTGAGATGCACATTAAACAAAACACATAAAACATTAATTAAATGTATCTATTAATTATTGAAAATTAAGCAAACTTAACTTTTTGGTAAACAAAGGGGATTTACTATTAAAAATAAAACATGGAAGAAATGTTGTGTGATTTAAAGCTTAAAAAAAAAAAGTTAATTAGTAATTAGTAGGGCCGGTAATTAGTTTATTCATCGCTGCAGTTATCTCCCCATTAGAGATCTCAGAGAGGTTATTTATTTCTCTCTCTGTGAAATATTTAATAACGCTGAGAGTCGTGTGATCCGATGGTTTAGATTCTCTCAATCAGACTGGAACCAGACACAACCGAACAATGACAGAAAGCACTTACTGAACTACTGCATACTTTTAAATTATTATATATTGTTTTATTTGAAATTATTTTTTGTGTGTGTATATACACATACATAATATATATATATGTATAATGTATTACATATTGTTACATTAAATGTCATTATCTTATTTTATTGCTTAATTGTATAATTGTATACTTTTACTATTTGTTGCTGCCTTCTTGGCCAGGTCACTCTTGTAAAAGAGATTTTAATCTCAATGAGTTTTAACCTGGTTAAATAAAAGAACTGAACTGAACTGATTGTATGTTGTATTTTTTTCCGTTTTTATATATATATATATTTAGTTTTATTGATTAAATGTATTAGAATTTTTTATATCTATATATTTCTTATAATTTTTTTAATTTATTTTATAATAATTTGTTAAAATAAATTATTGTTTATATTTAATTTTTATATTTATACATATAAATATATAATATTGTTTATTTTATTTTAATTTTAATTTAACTGTATATATACACACACATATATACATACATAATAAAATAAAAATAATTTATTTTATTTGGTATAATTTATTTTATTGTTTAGATTTATCTATATTTTTATTTTAATTATTTCTTATTTTCTTATATGTATCTTAATTTTTATTTTATTTTAAAAAATGCATTTTTTGTTTGTATAATTTATTTTATTGTTTAGATTTATTTATATATTTATATTTATTTATTTTTAATTTTTTAGATTTCGGTCTGGTCAAAACTGGAAAAATAAAGCAGTGAAGTGATCATTATCACAGAATCGTCTGTTATTTTACTGCATGCTTCTTTCCAATAGAATGATCAAATGACTGTATTTGTCTGCAGGTGAATGCAGTGGACGAAGGGATGTGATTTAGTTGAAATGTCTCTGTTCTGATGGTTTTTCTCTTCCTGCAGTGTAAATGGTCCAGAAAAGGCTTCATCCGAACCCGATGGGCGCTGGCTGACTGGTGAGTCCTCAAACACCTGAACCAGATGAGTCCAGCTTTACAGAGAGACTGTAGATCTGTGACATCACAAACTGTCTTCATAATCATATCATCACAACAGCATGAAGAGGACACAATTTACATTTGGTCTGGACTAGCACATTACAAACAGATGCAGTGTGCTCACGTCCCAAAAACAACCTTTCAGACAGGCGCACAGCCAACAAATCACAGAAGAGATTTAATGAAGTAAACACTATTCTAACACGATAACATATTTATTGAATAAGAAATTAATTATTTAAAATAAAAGCAATATAAAATAATGAGAAAAAGCAAAATAAAACACAAAATATTAACTTTTTATTTAGTAATTACATTTAAACAACCAATAAAATGCAAAAAATACAATTGTAAAATTAAAGAAATCAAAATTAAACCGTAAAATGATTTTTAATAAAATAAAATGAATATTTAAAAATCAAATGATTAAAATAACACCAAAAAAAAAATATATATATATATACAAAAAAAAATTAAAATTTACAATAAAAGCAGTCATAATAAAACACTTACTAAAATTACTTAAATTCAGATAGAATTAAACAATAAAAAATAAAACACTAAATAAAATTTTAAAATAATAAAAATAAAACTAAAAATTATTTTAATGAATTTAAATATGATGAATCGTTTAAAATAAAATCTGTCCAAATAAAACACTTTAAAACAAACAAACAAAATTCCAGCTGCATGTGAACATGTGACCATTAATGAACATCACAGAACCATGAACATGCACACGTGCTGCTAAATTATTGAAATATTTTAGCTGAAGGAGGTTCGACTGTCAAAAGCGTTTGAGAATCGCCGTAATAAGCTTTAATTCTTTAAACTCTTTATGCTTTCAGTCCATGGTTTTTCACCCTACACTACTTTAAACATGAAGCCTGCCTCCTTCTCTTTGAGCGCAGGTTCGAGCCGCGATCAGAAGAGAACCGAAGCTGTAAATTAGATTACAGCTGATCTCGTTAGTATGACAGATGACACACAGAACAGAGAGAGAGACAGAGAGGATGATTCAATAGAGGGACCAAACGAGAACAAGAGCAAGACAAGAGTCTGAACGAGGGATGAAGGTAATGAAAAGGTGACGGAGGAATAACAGGCTTAGTCTCGCCGCACTTTAAACCTGATTACTGCTTCTTTAGCACTTCTGATTATTCAGAAGTAGAACAGAGAAACAGATTCAGGTTTGGAAACACTTTCTGTGAAGCCTGAGGATATAATAATGGTATTCATCTGTCTTTGTGTAATTAATTGTCTTCAAATAAGAGGTTTCATGAGGGAACTGCAGGGAAAAAATTAAATAATGTTAAAATAAATATATATATATATATATTAAAATTAATTAAAATAAAATGGATAATTATATAAATATTATAGAAATAATAAATATAAACATGTAATGTTTTTTAATTAAATACAATAAAATCAATTAAAATATTGAAAAACATGATTTTTTCAATAAAACAATAGTAGAATTGCATCAAAAGAAAACACTAAAAATAATAAGATATTTTAAATAAATAAAATAATATATATATTTACATATATATTATATAATTTATATTATAAAATATAAATGAATGAAAAAAAACTGTTAAAACTAATTAAAATAAAAAATGCAAATAAAATACTTATAAATACTTAATGATAATTATTGAAAAAAATGAAAATATTTTTTAACTAATTTTAAATAATTTTAAGCAAAAGCAAATCAAATAAAACTGTTTTTAATGGACTAAAATAAAATATTTAAAATAAATCATAATAAAACTCTTTCTAAACTATGAAACATTTTCAAATAAATTTAACAAAGTCAGTCAAAATAAAACACGCTAAAATGTTTTTTTATGAAATTAAAATGAAATAATTTACAATTGAGCAATCAAAATTACATGCGTACTAAATTTTTTGAAATAAATTAAAATATAGTAATGTTAAATAAAAATTATATCAAAGAATATATTTAAATAAATTAAAATAAATAATTGAAAATCCAATCCTGCCTGCATCAGAGAACCATGAAACATTAATCAGAGATCTCAGGAGGACTAATATTTTAGGACACATATTTTAGGTGTTCGGCTGATTAAAACATGTGGGGATCAATGAAATAAACGAATTCTTTTTGGTTTCAGTCCGTGGTTTTCATCCTGTACACGTTTAAAGAGTAGAATGCAGGTGAACCCATGCAACTGGAAATGATCATGTGATTTATTGTGCTCATTATAATAAATGAGCTGCATGTCGTGTGCTATGAAAGCATTTATATTCATATATTACACTTGTGGTTTTTTAAGACTGTTTCTTCTAGCCGTTTCTGTCTTTATGACATTTACATTCATGCATTTGGCAGACGCTTCAATTCAGAGTGACTTTGATTGCATTGAAGGTGAGCCTGTGATCGGTTCATGCATTCACTGATGATGTTCTCTCTCTCAGTGCCTTTGACCTGGTGAACATCCACCTGTTTCACGACGCGTCTAACCTGGTGGCGTTGGAGAAGAGTCCGTCGGTGTACTCGGGAACACGGCAGAAAGCGCTGGGCTTCGTGCTGGACTGGTGAGACAATCTGCTGAAAGCACAGCCACTCTGAAGAAATGCATGCAAACCATATCAAGTGCTCATGAATCACGCCTTCGCTTTCTGTCCAATGAGAGGCCAGAGCGGAGTTTATTAGGCCATCATTTACCTGATTTACAGCCGTGATGACGTTTAAAAAGACCTTTCTGGTTGCTTACATTGAGGATTTTCACTGGATTTTCAGTCTCATAAACTTGTTTTCCTCTGATTAAATTACGTTCTCCAATTGTTGCGTGTAATCTGAAGTAAGGTGCTTTTAAAATGAAAAAAACAACTAAAAAGATGATCATTATTAAATTATTTAAATGTTATCTTTAAATCGAATATTATTAATAAATAATATTAAAATTATTTAATTTTAATTTACAATTAATTAAATCATAAAAAATGTAAATATGATTTTAAAATAAAAAACATTCAAATAAAACACTTACTTAAAAGATGAAACATTTTATTTGTTCACCTGCATGCCATGTGATCATTAACCAACAAGAAAATTATTAATTTGTTGACTTAAAAACTAAATTAAAATCTCAAAGAGTACTTCAAGAAAATATTTTAGATAAATTAAATTAAAATTAAAATAAATTGATGCATTTAGCAGACATTTTTATCCAAAGCGACTTACATTGCATTCAGTCTAACAATTTTCCTAACATGTGTTCCCTGGGATATTATATTATTAGATATTACATATTCACATTTTTATTTATTTAAATTTAAACAAATTAATATTAAATTGAAATAAACATCACTAAAAAAATTATCAAAGAACTGTGATCATGTAAATGTTCTGTTAAATTATTGATATATCTACTTAATAGATCAAGTAAATACTTTAGAGCAAATGGGTTCGAGAATGATTCAATTATTATTAAATAAGAAAAATATTAACTTAAAATCTCTAAGAAAATTTAACTAAATAATTATATTGTGTTTTAACTTAATTTACATACATTTTAATTAAATCATAAAAAATAAAATAAAATGTTTTAAAAATAAAATTCATCAAAATTAATTAAACATCACCAAAGAACATAAGAATAATTTAATGTATTGTTAAATTATTAATAAATGAACTTGAAATCTCAGTATAAATATTTTAGCCCAAATGTGTTGATCTAATAAATAGTTTTGTGTGGAGGGGTCCATCTCGCTGAAGCAGAAGCGTGTTTCGGTGCGGCCCGTTTGAGGCCAGTGGGAACAACACCTTCCCCCAAAGCAGTGAATAATGTTGGGCTCTTTTCAGCGGCGCCACTAACCTTTTGGCAGCCACCAGTAAAGTCTATTCTCCTGTTGTGACCGAGGAGGACAATGTGGCTCAACAGCCTTTTGAATGGAGCTGCTACCTCCAACAGTGCGGTCATTCAGAGCTGGTTGGGAACCGACTTTAGGCCCATTGTCCACCGTTCTGTAACTTCAGCCTCCCCCTGCACTCAGACCTCGTCCCGTTTATAACCCTTGTGATGCATTCTGACTCTCTGGACCTGAAGAACTGGTATTTTATAAAACATATTTTTTTTTACTAAAACCATATCTGATCAGCAGCTTCTCATTAGTGAGTGAATGTGAAAAATTTCTTTGAAATTTCAAATTACACGTTGAACTACACCCAAGAAAACTACCATGCAAAATTTTCATATATTTTTTTCAATATTGATGAGAAATTTAATTTGAATCTTTCGCCATATGAAAATTTATAAGAACGTATAATCTGAGAATTATCTGTTATTTAACCCCATTGGATTGAATGGGGTTTTATTAAATTCCTTTGAATTCATGACTCATGACTGCTCAAAAACAGTCCAAATTTATAAAACTTATTGTTTTCTTACAAAAAAACATCAGTATTACTCAATCTTGCTTGCATAGGCTTCCACTTTCAGATGAAGAAGATTCTGCATTGCTTCATCAGTAGAGAGACATATTCATGTCTACCAACAAAACTCAATCCTAAAAGTGTATGAGATACAGGGAACTTGCTAAGTACTTTTTAAATATGTTTTGGACACTAATTTAACTTAATATATCATAAAAAATGAATGTAAAAGGTATTTTTGACACCTAATGTGACATACACACCACGGGTCACACCACGGGTCAAAAATGACCCGAACACGAAACCTCTTAAATATCTTAAGACATGATTGTGAAAAATCTGAAAAAAATGAATGATGTGTGTTTAGAGGGTCTAAAAGCATGTGGCAAGTTTCACTCGCTTCCTAAAAACGATGCATTTGTTATTAATGTTTATGTGTGGAGATGCCCGAATGCGTCTCGCCCATCAGATGAACTCAGTATCTCTCAGAGCCTCCTGGGAAGGATCCTGAAAGAGCGCGACACGATCGGTTCCTCAGTCTTTTGTGTGCACAGATATGTTCTTCCATTCAGAAGATGTGCTCAGGTTCAGGCCGGAGCGGTTTTACATCACAACTGTGAAATCTGGCCTAAAAGAGCCCCATTGTGCCCTGCTTTTATTTTCACACCAATATAGTCCATTGTCAGGCGGCTGAAGTTAATTTGATCAACATTGGAGACATTTAACTTTTCTGTTCAGTCAAAAGGCTTGTTTCACGCTCATTTTTGGCCCATTGAAAAGCCGTGATTGGCAGAAAAATAATGTCGGCGTTAACAATTCAGGGCAATTAGTTTCCCAGGGGGAAGCGCCGGGCCGCTCTGGCCGCCACACAACTATTCTTTGTGACTTTATGGATGGTCATCAGTCAACTGTCAGGAGACTCAAAGAGGCGCCCGGATAAATGTTTCCCTTTTGGCTTTTCCCAGAACAACAGGCTGAAAGAGAAAGAGGGCGATCGAGAGACCCACACACACACACAGAGAGCGAGAGAGAGAGAGAGAGAAACTAAACGTGTCAATAAGTGTAATGTTCTTAACAACCAAACACTGAATAAGTTTAAACGAATGTTACTGATACTGATATCTAGAAACCAGTGGCTGACAGTAATGCAATTCCCAAATCATTTAGTGATGTACTCAGGATTTTTTATTTATTTTTATTTTTTATTTTATACACTTTATCATGTTTAAATTATTAATTTATTAGACTTTACTATGACATTACTATTTTTAATATACGTATATTTAGCAAATACGTTTACTGAGTTTATTTCACTATATACATAGTGTATATAATGTAGCTGAATGTGTGTGTGGATGTGCGGGGTGTTAAAGTCAGTGTTGTGGTGTGTGTGTCTTCTGCTGCAGATGCGGTGCTGGGGGGGGGGATCTGTGCTGTTTTTGTGGCTGCTGATGTGTGTTAGTGCGCCGCTGCTGAATGGAGGTATTAGTGTCGATCAGCATTGACTTTGTTAGCTGCCTTCTCACCCTGGGAGGCCCAGAGGTCAAAGGTTAATCAGTCAGCCAGGCACCTTCACACCCTACACTCATACACCTCTCTCTCTCTCACACACACACACACACACACACACTCACAAACAGGTTTGTTTTTATGAAAAGTGGGGACATCCCATAGGTGTAATATGCGTTTTGAAAAGTGGGGACACGGGGTAATGTCCTGAAAAGTCTCTCTTCTCCTTGTAATACCTGTTATACCCTTGTCTTTATACTAATCTGTGTCCTGATATGTCACAAACACACACACACACACACACATTTCACATGAGCCGAGCAGCACATCACATACATGTGCATCACATAGTACAGTACATCAGAAAAAAATTGTTTAGAAACTATTTTCACTCACAAATTGCTATATAATAATATATAATATTTAAATTCAATAATAAATAAACATAGATATTAAATATTTATTATTTTTACAAATTTATTTAAATTCTTTGTAGTGATTTATATTAAAATAATTAATTAATTATATATATATATATGTATACGTAACATTTACATAAATATTAACTTAATTATTATTTGTTTTTATTTTATTTGTAAAATTATAAGATAAATCATATTTTATTTTTTAAGTGCTTTACTTTCATATATAAATTTTTATATACGCTGCATAATTTTACGTTAAACTGCGTACAAAAACAAGTTAAAACTGTGTTTGAGTGAAAGTGTTTTTTGACATGATTACAGCATAACCCATAACCCCTCAGTGACCACACACACACCTGACCGCTCCGAGGGAATGCAGTCAGAGGGTGGTCACCTCTGAAGGTCAGAGGTCATTCCCGAGGCCTCCGGTGGTCCATTGACCCTGCCGTCAGTGAACACATTCCCTAGATTCTCCTCCGCTGCTTTAGTGTGATGCAGTGCTTTGTGAGCCTCAGCGGTGTCTCCAACAGCACACAAACACAGCGCAGACTTTACAAAATAAAAAATTATATACAGTAAATGAAATAAAAATAATTAATAAATGTATATAAAAATACAATTTTTTTTAAATTTACATTTCACTAGACAATATATTTTTATATTATTTAAATAATAAAAATAAATAATATATAAAAATTATATATATATATATATATATATATATATATATATATATATATTGTTTTACTAAATTAAAAGTTACATTTAAAAAATATATATAAATGCAAATACGTTTATTTATACAAGTATATAAATATTAGAATACAAATAAATATTTTATAAATGCAAATATAAATTTATATTAATATTTTAATTTACTACATTTCACTACAGGAATGAAATATTATATCTTATTTGTTTATAATCTTTACAAAATAAAAAAAAAATAAACAAATAAATGTACATATTTATTTGCATTCATATAAGTATTAAAAAATAATAAATACAAATAAATAATATTTAAAAAATATATACATTTCACTACTGACTTAGTTAAATTTTGTTTAACAGAAATAAAAAATGAATTACAATAATAATAGATTAAATAATAATAATTATATTTACATTATATAAAACGTATTATGTTGAATAAATATTACATAGAAATAAATAATGATATTATAGTGTATATATAATATAGATGAAGTATAAAGTGCTAGTTGCTAGGGTGTTCTGAATGGTTGCTAGGTTGTTGCCAGGTTATTTCTTCCTGCAGTGTCACATCTAATCTTAGTTATTTTGGACATATATAAACCACCTGTAAAAGCATGGCATTCATTAAAGTGTTTGTGTCTCTGTTACAGTGTGTCTGAATGTCTCTTGACCTTACGTTTCATTCGCCGCCGCCGCCGCGCTGTGTTTAATCCGTGACTCTGGGGCCCCAGGGGCCGGGCTAGAAGTCCGGGCCCGGTGCGTTGCGAGAGCTTTAGGAAACGAGCGTGTAAACGGAGCGTTACCTTCTGACCCGCTGCTCATGACTCGGGGCTGAGGACAAAACCCGACAGCCAGCGCATTAGACACTATTACTGAGATAAAGCTGCCCTCGCTCGCCCGCACACACACACAGAGAGAGAGAGAGATGCTCTTATGTCACACTCACTTTATGCACAGTGCTGTGTGTCTCTCTCTCTCTGTCTGAGCTATTGATTAACCGTTTGGTGCTCTTCAGTAATTTTTGAGTGAAAATGTTTACATTTAATCATAATTCATCACAGTAATGTTGGACATGATTTGAAAGGTTTTAAAAAAAAATAGCCACACTTGTGCTGTTCATGTTCACAAATTATTGCAGTGGAAGCGAAAGGGAAGTGAATTCCATCTAGTGGAAGAGTTTGGAACCGCAGCCAAACAAAATCTGACTTTTTTGATATCAACCTCAAATTCGGAATACAACTTGGATTTTGATTTATGAATTAGATTTTTAGCACACAACATATTTTAGAAAATATATATATTTCATTCAAAACTTTTTTTTAATTTTTGTGCATTTTTCATAAACGTAAACTTCTATAACTTTGTTTCACTTTTTTTTTTTTTACTTTTTCCACTTCAGCCACAACCTGCAAAAATCTAAAGTGTTTTCTTTGGAGTCCAAAATTAAGTCTGTGCTCAAAAAGGGGTTAAAAGTTACAACCCGAATTCCGAATTCCGAATTGGGACGTTTTTTAAATTTTAATAAAATGAAAACTAAAGGAATTTCAAATCACATGAGCCAATATTTTATTCACAATAGAACATAGATAACGTAGCAAATGTTTAAACTGAGAAATTTTACACTTTTATCCACTTAATTAGCTCATTTAAAATTTAATGCCTGCTACAGGTCTCAAAAAAGTTGGCACGGGGGCAACAAATGGCTTAAAAAGCAAGCAGTTTTGAAAAGATTCAGCTGGGAGAACATCTAGTGATTAATTAAGTTAATTGATATCAGGTCTGTAACATGATAAGCTATAAAAGCTTTGTCTTAGAGAAGCAGAGTCTCTCAGAAGTAAAGATGGGCAGAGGCTCTCTAATCTGTGAAAGACTGCGTAAAAAAATTGTGGAAAACTTTAAAAACAATGTTCCTCAACGTCAAATTGCAAAGGCTTTGCAAATCTCATCATCTACAGTGCATAACATCATCAAAAGATTCAGAGAAACTGGAGAAATCTCTGTGCGTAAGGGACAAGGCCGGAGACCTTTATTGGATGCCCGTGGTCTTCGGGCTCTCAGACGACACTGCATCACTCATCGGCATGATTGTGTCAATGACATTACTAAATGGGCCCAGGAATACTTTCAGAAACCACTGTCGGTAAACACAATCCGCCGTGCCATCAGCAGATGCCAACTAAAGCTCTATCATGCAAAAAGGAAGCCATATGTGAACATGGTCCAGAAGCGCCGTCGTGTCCTGTGGGCCAAGGCTCATTTAAAATGGACTATTTCAAAGTGGAATAGTGTTTTATGGTCAGACGAGTCCAAATTTGACATTCTTGTTGGAAATCACGGACGCCGTGTCCTCCGGGCTAAAGAGGAGGGAGACCTTCCAGCATGTTATCAGCATTCAGTTCAAAAGCCAGCATCTCTGATGGTATGGGGGTGCATAAGTGCATACGGTATGGGCAGCTTGCATGTTTTGGAAGGCTCTGTGAATGCTGAAAGGTATATAAAGGTTTTAGAGCAACATATGCTTCCCTCCAAACAACGTCTATTTCAGGGAAGGCCTTGTTTATTTCAGCAGGACAATGCAAAACCACATACTGCAGCTATAACAACAGCATGGCTTCGTCGTAGAAGAGTCCGGGTGCTAACCTGGCCTGCCTGCAGTCCAGATCTTTCACCTATAGAGAACATTTGGCGCATCATTAAACGAAAAATACGTCAAAGACGACCACGAACTCTTCAGCAGCTGGAAATCTATATAAGGCAAGAATGGGACCAAATTCCAACAGCAAAACTCCAGCAACTCATAGCCTCAATGCCCAGACGTCTTCAAACTGTTTTGAAAAGAAAAGGAGATGCTACACCATGGTAAACATGCCCCGTCCCAACTATTTTGAGACCTGTAGCAGAAATCTAAATTGAAATGAGCTCATTTTGTGCATAAAATTGTAAACTTTCTCAGTTTAAACATTTGCTACGTTATCTATGTTCTATTGTGAACAAAATATTGGCTCATGTGATTTGAAAGTCTTTTAGTTTTCATTTTATTCAAATTTAAAAAACGTCCCAACTTTTCCGGAATTCGGGTTGTAATAAATAGTTATTGTATCGATTTAATTAAGAGTCATGTCGTGAGTTTGAGAGCCTGTGAAGCGTCAGAGATGTAAAAGAGTGTTTTATGAGCGCGGAAAGGCTTCTCTTTTACGGGGCCATAAATACATTGTTATTAGGTGTTAGGAGTGAGCTGAGATTTATCCCAACGATTAGCCGGCCCAGCATCCTCCTTCCATTAATCCACACACACACACACGCTCATTCAGCTCAGACTAATTCTTCATCACTCGCTCAAGTAAATTATTTGCTATGGGGAGTTAATTATCCCTCGTTTAAGGTGCTAGTTTTAGGACTCTGATGAGACCTGCATGTGCGTGAGTCTTGAGTGCTACACTTCATGAATCCTCAGTAACTGGATAAAACAGTCACAAACCCTCACCAGTGGAGGAGTGACATCAGCAGGTCAGCTGTCAATCACCCGTCACTCACTCGTCCACTAGGTGGGGCTCCTGCACTGATGGTCACTAGTGAGCGAGTGTGTCTCAATCTCTCCACAGGATCACGGATCAGCGCTTCGAGCGGCTGCCGTACTTCATCTTCGGAGACTTTAACTTCAGGCTGGACTCCAAGCAGGTCATCGAGGTCAGTCGAACGCTCACTCTCTTTTTAAATACAACATTTCATTAAAAGTATTTTTTATTTTATAAGCAAATTAAACATTATCTTATTAATCAGATTTGCTAAACTGCACAAATGTAGTACTATATGCTGTATCCCACAATGCATTGTGCTCGACTTGACCTTCCATTTCCAGAATGATGAATAAACCAGATATTAAATGAACACCACCTTTACTGATGAAAGTCCCAGCATTAAGACATTAGCTCAGTGAGGTGGTCAAAACGTGTGAAACATGCAAGAAAACGTTAAGGTTTTATTGCGTCATGTGTGTCTGAAGGGCCCTCACTTGTGTCTAAAGGCATCATTAGCACACAATGAGTGTCAGAAAAGCCTCCTCACAGAACAATGCTGCTGGAGGGCCGCTCTGCAAACACAGCTGGGGCCCTGAGGACCCTAATGAGTGGTGTATGTGAGGGCCGTAAACCAGCTCATTGTTCTCACTGAGGTCCTGTGTGTGGCAGGAAGGAGAGTTGTTGAATTGCTGCTTGAGCTGTAAAATAAAAAGCCACAAATCATAAAGCATTTCAGATAGTTTGATTAGTGTGTGTCTGTGCACAGGGTTGGCCTAAAATTACCCACAATCCCTTGAGCAGCAGTTTGTTCGGCCTGTGCATCTGTGCATCCACCAGGGTCATGGTTTGTATTAGTTGACATAAACAAGCATCAACGTTTATTGGATGCAGATTTAATCGATGTGTGGAATATTACAGAAGGCACATCTTGATTTATAACACTGTTATTTAAAGTCTAACCGGGAACTTAAAATCATTATATTTGTGATATGAAGTATTTTTCAGCACTTAAATAAGTTTTAGGTGAAGCATTATATTGTAAAAATAAAATTTTTGAAACACTAAGTAATAAAACTAATGTAGTGTGTGTAGAAAAGAATCCGCTTCAGATGAAGATAGACACAGTTTGCACTGACTCTGATTATTTCACTTGTTCAAAGCTATTTTATATTTAAAGACACTACATGAATTTATATATTTATACTTATAGTATACTTTTTAAAGTATTTCATACTCTGCACTTTAAACATCCAAGTATATATAGCACCTTTAAGTATAAAAATATAATAATTATAAAAGTATAAATATATTCCTAAAATATCTTATTAGTATATAGTATTTTTACTAGTTTATACTTAAAGGTAGTGTAGCTATACATTTTAAATACATTTTATACTTAAAATATGATCGTGTATAGAGTATTTTCAGTATTAAGTATATATTTATAGTTTATATATTTATTTCTACATATTATAATTTAAGATATTTTAAAAGATACTATACAAACTTAAATGTATATTAAATTTGCATGTATAGTTGTACTCAAAGTATAAAGAAAATGAGTGTTTTGT
The DNA here is from genome assembly GCF_963082965.1 of Carassius carassius. Lineage (NCBI taxonomy): Eukaryota > Metazoa > Chordata > Actinopteri > Cypriniformes > Cyprinidae > Carassius > Carassius carassius. The sequence continues at coordinate 494,140 of NC_081784.1, forward strand.
TAGTTTTTTTGCAAGTAGTATATTTTCTTTTGATGAGGTTGAGACGAAGGTTCAAGAGTCTCAGGATTCATATTTTAATGTCCGAGTAAATAAAATCCGTGTCACATGTGACCACCTGTTTCCCTTTGACCCTGCTGTGGGGGGTGCATGCTGGGATGTGATGGGACCTCAGTTTGTGTGGTGACAGTGGCGCGGCCGTGTGCCTGGACTCCAGTTTATTTAAAATCCCTCCTAATTAAACTTAATAGAATGTAAATTTAGTTTGTGGGAAAACGGCGGCCGTTCCAATCTCAGGATTGATGGGGGCCGACAGGCGGGTTAATTACTGACTTGATCTACGGAGCTCGTGACATAACTTGTGATGTATTTAATTGGAGTGTATTGGCTGGTTGATGGGAGGACGCGCTCGCTCTGACGCCCCCTTTCTGCAGCGCGGGGCGGCACATGTAAACATCAATCTCTCATTCTTTTGTCCTCTGTCCTTCTGAGAGCTGAGCAGCATGAAATTAAAGGTGGGGCCGCAAGTGGGGCCTCGTTGTACATGACTGATGTAAACTGCTCATTAATGAGCAGTCAGAGGCTCATAAAACTTTCATTTTTCAACATTTGAAGAGCTTTCTATTTCATGGCCTCATGCCAGCGTCAGATCAGTTTTTATATGGAAATAGAGAAAAAAAATAATAAAGCTCTTTGTGTAAGTGTGTGAGTGCGGTGTCCTGTTATGTTATATTTTATGTTATGTCACGTTATGTTTTATGTTACGTTACATTGTGTTTCGTTTTGTTTCATTGTTGTTACATTATATGTTGTTTTGTTATGTTATGTTACGTTTTTAGTTTTTAAGTTGTTTTGTGTTATTACGTTACGTTATGTTTTGTGTTGGTACATTGTTACGTTTTGTTATGTTACGTTATGTTACATTGCGTTATGTTACATTATGTTTTGTTATGTTACATTTCGTTACGTTTTATGTTACATTACGGTATGTTTTGTTATGTTACATTGTTTTGTGTTACATTGTTACATTACATTTTTATTCTGCTACTAGTGTGTTCTGGGTGGGTTCTTGAGTAAAGATGATAAAGACAGTTCTTTGCATCTTGTATCTCTCTCTGTGTGTGTGTGTGTGTGTGTGTGTGTGTGTGTGTGTGCATGTGTGTGTGCGCGTGTGTGTGCGTGTGCGTGTGTGTGTGCGTGTGTGCATGTGTGTGTGTGCGTGTGTGTGCGTGTGTGTGTGTGTGTGTGTGTGTGTGTGTGTGTGTGCGTGTGTGTGTGCGTGTGTGTGTGTGTGTGTGTGTGTGTGTGTGTGTGTGTGTGTGTGTGTGCATGTGTGTGTGCGCGTGTGTGTGCGTGTGTGTGTGCGTGTGTGTGTGCGTGTGTGTGTGCGTGTGTGTGTGTGTGTGTGTGTGTGCATGTGTGTGTGCGCGTGTGTGTGCGTGTGTGTGTGCGCGTGTGTGTGCGCGTGTGTGTGCGCGTGTGTGTGCGCGTGTGTGTGTGTGCACTGGCTTGTGTGTTTGTCCATATGCGCTTGTGTACTTGCACACATCGCAGAATCTGTGGTGGATGGAGACTTGCAGCCGTCTGTCTGTGTGTGTATGTGTTAATTCATTCTTACACAATAAAGCTCCATTTCATACAGTGTTTGTGCATTTGGCCCATCATAAATCAAAGGTGGCAGTGGCATTAAGTACACACTACATTAGTCAGGCTAATTAATTTTGGGACACATCCATCCATTAGTCAGTGGTCCTGTGTTTCATGGGACAGATAGAGAGATCCTGACGGCCGCTGTCAAACCAACCATGAAAACACACACACGCACAAGTGTATCTTCACACACAGGCAAACACATCTACGTGTTTACACACATCTGATCTCCATCCAACAGTGTCAGATGGGAACGCCACTCAGCCCAGCGTACACTATACACTCACTCGCCTAATGCTGGGATCAAATGTAGCCTGATTACTGAATGAGAGTATAAACTGATCAAAAATATACTATAGAGGAGAATATATCACAATCACTGGAAGGATGGAAGGAAAGATAGGTGAATGACAGATAAGTGGATGGATGGATATACGGATGGATGGGTGGAAAGATAGGTGGATGAATGGAACAATAAATAGATAGACAGGGGGAAAGATAGGTGGATAGATAGAAAGATAGAAGGATGGAGACATGGATGGAAAGATAGGTGGATGGACAGATAGACTGATGGATGGATGGATGGATGGAAAGATAGGTGGATGAATGGAACAATAAATAGATAGACAGAGGGAAAGAAAGAAAGATAGATAGATAGATAGATAGATAGATAGATAGATAGATAGATAGATAGATAGATAGATAGATAGATAGATAGATAGATAGATAGAGACATGGATGGAAAGATAGGTGGATGGACAGATAAACTGATGGATGGATGGAAAGAAAGGTGGATGGATGAATGGAGGGATGGATGGATGGACGGACAAATGGATAGATGGAAAGATAGGTGGATGAATGGAACAATAGGTGGATGGAAAGAGATAGATAGATAGATAGATAGATAGATAGATAGACAGATGGATAGATAGAAGAATGGAGACATGTATGTACAGATAGAAGGATGGAGACATGGATGATGGGTGATAGAGAGAAGGATGGAGACAAGGATGGATGGATGATAGATAGAAGGATGGAGACAAGGATGGATGGGTGATAGATAGAAGGATGAGACATGGATGGATGGGTGATAGATAGAAGGATGGAGACATGGATGGATGGGTGATAGATAGAAGGATGGAGACATGGATGGATGGGTGATAGATAGTAGGATGGAGACATGGATGGGTGATAGATAGAAGGATGGAGACATGGATGGATGGGTGATAGATAGAAGGAAGGGACATGCATGGATGGGTGATAGATAGAAGGATGGGACATGGATGGATGGGTGATAGATAGAAGGATGGAGACATGGATGGGTGATAGATAGAAGGATGGAGACAAGGATGGATGGGTGATAGATAGAAGGATGGGACATGGATGGATGGGTGATAGATAGAAGGATGGAGACATGGATGGATGGGTGATAGATAGAAGGATGGAGACATGGATGGATGGGTGATAGATAGAAGGATGGAGACATGGATGGATGGGTGATAGATAGAAGGATGGAGACATGGATGGATGGGTGATAGATAGAAGGATGGAGACATGGATGGGTGATAGATAGAAGGATGGAGACATGGATGGATGGGTGATAGATAGAAGGATGGAGACATGGATGGATGGGTGATAGATAGAAGGATGGAGACATGGATGGGTGATAGATAGAAGGATGGAGACATGGATGGATGGGTGATAGATAGAAGGATGGAGACAAGGATGGATGGGTGATAGATAGAAGGATGGAGGGGTAATAGATAGAAGGATGGAGACAAGGATGGGTGGGTGATAGATAGAAGGATGGAGACAAGGATGGATGGGTGATAGATAGAAGGATGGGACATGGATGGATGGGTGATAGAAGGATGGAGACATGGATGGATGGGTGATAGAAGGATGGAGACATGGATGGATGGGTGATAGAAGGATGGAGACATGGATGGATGGGTGATAGTAATTGGTTGTGTTTGGTGTGTGATCTATATGCTCTTCTTGTTTTCTGTCTGTAGTTCATCAGGAAGAGTTGTGTAACGATGAGTTAATCTCTCCAGCACAATACTCCTCTTCGTTCAGCGTTTGCTCCAGATAAACCCACATGATCTCTGATGGCCTCGTCCGATGGACAGGCGTCTCTTTTCTCCATCTGTCCCTGCCGTGTGTGTTTAAAAGCACTAACAAAGAGCGTCACACATCGCGGGCAAGCGACATGCCTTTAATCAGAGCCTAATTAAAACCGAGAGAGTGAAGAACAGCCACTGACTGTTCCTCTCACAGCCTCATTAACAACAGGCTGTTTGAGCGCTGCGTGTGCGTCCCTGGGCTGATGTTGGCACAGCTGGAGCGGAGCGATGGGAGCGAGGGCTTCGCCTGGCACAGACATCACAGGACCGAGGCCCTTACAGCATCATGACTCCGGTGTCCTTCTGCTCCACACTTCACACCCATACTGGACCTCAGATTAGTTTCATTTAATTCATTTTGTACTTTATATTTCATCATTGTTTATTTTTGTTAGATAACTTTTTACTTTATATGTATTTTTTTCATTTATTCGATATTTTATTTTACATTGTTTATTTTATTTTTTGTTGGATTATTTTTTACTTTTTTAAATTTTTTCTATTTTGTTTTACTTTTGAATTTTTTTTCAGTAAGACTTTTATTTCATTTTTATAATTATTTTTTTATTTTTTGTTTATTTTACTTATCTCTTTTCATTTTAAATTGTTTTTATATATTTGTTTCATATAATTTATATTACTTTTTATTCAATTATATTTAGTTTTATAATTCACGAGCCACTCGCCCGTCATGTTTAAGAGAGCCAGTGGCACATTGAGGATGCATGGCCTCTCGTCTTTAATTCCTCCTGTGATTTATCTGTGCTGTATTGAGTTAGGCTTTTCTTTGAGTGCAGGATGAAACCTGCAACTGCTTCCTGTTTCATGAGGCTGGAGAGGAAGTAGTTTGTCAGCTCCATCTAGGTCAAACTATCCTGTAATAGTCAGAGAAAAGCACTGGGTTTAGTACTGGGCTGTTTAAGCTTACTGGATGGATAAACTGTAACATATAATCAATCCAATGTTCAATCAGTTACTTAAACATTTCCACTTCAAAACAGAGATTAAGACACTTTACAGTCTTTATTATTTATATAATCTTTACAGTATTTACACCCTTGTTACTATACCTAATTAAAACTAAAATTATAACTATTTAATGAAAAAAAAACATTGATTTTGATGATGATGATGATGCATTTTATTTATAATGCGCTTTTCTCCAACCCAAAGCGCTACACAGTATAGTAAACATAATATAAGATAATTAAACAATAAATAAAAAACAGAAAAAATAAATAAGATGCACTTCAAAGACAATAAGCATTTATAGAAAGATGGGTCTTTAGAGACCTCTTAAAGCAGTCCAGAGTTGTAGAATATTTTATCGCAAATGGAAGTTTATTCCACAACCGCGGAGCGGTAACCGTAAAGGAGCGACCACCCATCGACTTTAATTTGAATGTGGGCTGCTGTAGAGCATAAGAGTCAGATGAGCGGAGAGAACGATTTGGAATGTAAGGAACAACTAGATCACAAAGGTATTCCGGTGCTATCCCATGAATGGCTTTATATGTTAAAATCAAGATTTTAAAATCGATACGTGCCGTTACTGGAAGCCAATGGAGTTCATAAAGAACAGGGGAAATGTGCTGCTGAACAGTTGTGTGTGTTAGTACACGTGCGGCCGAGTTTTGGATATACTGTAATTTCTTAATATGTTTATCAGGGAGACCAGAGTATAGTGCATTGCAGTAATCTAGTCTCGACGTGATAAATGCATGGATAAGCTTTTCTGCATCTGGCAGGGATATAAAAGGTCGAATTCTTGCAATATTTTTTAGATGAAAAAAAGCTGATTTTGAAACCAATTTGATATGGGCATCAAAAGACAAATGTGAATCAAAAATAACACCTAAATTTCGTACCTGTGATGCTGGGGCCAGTAAACCAGAATCAGTGATCAGATTTTGACAGTTAAACTTGTGCAAGGCTGCCGGCATACCAACAAGTAGAAATTCTGTTTTTGATTCATTAAGTTTAAGATAATTGGCATGCATCCATAACTTAATTTCTTCCATACATGCGCTCAGAGCTGTGATCGCAATATTAGGATCAGGGAGAGTGTTAACATAGATCTGCGTGTCATCAGCATAACAATGAAACCTCAGACCGTATTTTCTGATAATGTCACCAAGTGGGAGCATATAAATGCTGAACAAAGTCGGCCCAAGCACTGACCCCTGCGGGACACCCTGCTGAACTAATGTGGCCTCAGATTTACTTTACTTAAAACATTACTTAAAATAAACGTTAACTGAAATAAAATAAAAAAGTTTTTTTAAACTAAAACATTCAGCAAACATTAATTCAGTTAAACAATGTACTAAAATAACTAAGAGTTTATTTATAAATTAATGTGTGTGTATTGTTACATTTTTAATTAGTAAAAAAAAATTAATAAAACTTAAACCAAATTATAATAAAAAATAACTAAATTGAAAATATATATTTAACAAATAAATAAATATTTTTTTTACTAAATTAAAATAAAAAAGAAAACTTATTCAAAATATTAACAACAAGTATAGTTTTATCTCAGTGATGCAAAAATAATACTGTTTATAGTTTAATATTTGTTTTCTTAATAATTCATGTAAATGCTTTAACAAGATTTCTGCTGTTAAACCCTCTGAAGTGCTGCCTTGTAAAATAATAATATTAAACTAAGATTAAGTAAATGTGTCTAAAATGAAAAAAGAAAAATAGAAATACTAAATAAATAGATAAAATACTATAAAATTGCAAAAATGAATAAATGTAAAATAAAATACTTTATTGTGAGTGTGTGTAACTGTAAATTTTGTTCTATATACATCAGAATGAGAGTGGAGTTGAGCTGTGTGTGTGTGTGTGTTTGGTGTGTGCGCGCGTGTGTGTGTGTGTGTGTGTGTGTTTGGTGTGTGTGCATGTGTGTGTGCGTGTGTGTGTGTGTCTGTGTGTGTGTGTGTTTGGTGTGTGTGCGTGTGTGTGTGTGTGTGTGTGTGTGTGTGTGTGTGTTTTATAGTGTGTATGTGTGTGTCTCTGATTGTGTGTGTGTGTGTGTGTGTGTGTGTGTGTGTTTTATGGTGTGTATGTGTGTGTCTCTGATGG
>NC_081784.1:506005-511005 GCF_963082965.1 Carassius carassius
AACATCTTAAATAAAGCACAGATTGGCTTTTTACCAAAACATCGCACATCCGACCACATCTACTCTCTCCACACTCTAATCAACAAGAACATCAACCACAAACAAAGGAAAATATTTGCATGTTTTGTAGACTTTAAAAAAGCATTTGATTCAATTTGGCATGATGGTCTACTGTACAAAATCCTACAAATTGGCATTGGCGGAAAAACATTTGACATTATTAAATCTCTGTACACCAACAGCAAAAGTGCGGTGAAGATGGGTAACCGCAGAACCGCGTTCTTCCAGCAGGGCCGTGGAGTGAGGCAGGGCTGCAGTCTGAGCCCAACTCTATTCAACATCTACATCAATGACCTGGCGTCAGCGCTGGAGAGCTCTACTGCGCCCGGCCTCACTCTACAGGGGTCAGAGGTCAGATGTCTGCTGTATGCGGATGACCTGGTCCTGCTGTCCCGCACACCTGAGGGCCTTCAGCAGAGCCTGTCCCTGCTGGAACAATACTGTCACGACTGGGCCCTGACCGTCAATCTGGACAAAACCAGAGTCATGGTGTTCCAGAAGAAAGCCAGATCTCAGGGACACAAACACCAGTTCCTGTATAAAGGCCAGGTCCTGCAGCACAGCTCTAGCTACAGCTATCTGGGCATCGACATCAGCGCTTCGGGACGCTTCGGTCTGGCTGTGAAAACACTCGGTGAAAAGGCTCGGAGGGCTTTCTATGCTATAAAGTCACGATGTGGACACTTAAAATTACCCATTAAAACCTGGATAAAATTATATAATTCAATAATAAAACCAATTCTTTTATATGGATGTGAAATTTGGGGACCAGTACTAAATTTTAAAAATTGGGATAAAACATCAGTAGAAAAATTACAATTGGAAATTGGCAAAAATATTCTGGGGGTTCACAGAAACACGTCCACTGCGGCCTGCAGGGCTGAGCTGGGCCTGTACCCGCTGAACATGGAGATCCAGAAGAGATGTGTTCAGTTCTGGCATCACCTCCATCAGTCTGACCCAGAGTCAGTGCAATATAAAGCCCTCCTCGCCAATGAAAGCTCAGCAGAACCTCATCCTCTGAACTCACTCGCTCTTCAACTCGTCCATCAACCCCAAACCTTTTATTAACCATATCCACAAACATTTAAAAGTCACTCATGATCAAGCACTAAAAGCACATTTTGCCCTCCAGAATAAACTGCAATGCTACTCGGCCCTCAATAGAACCACTAAATTGGCCAGTTATCTATTTATTAAACATTTTAAAGAAAGACAAATCCTCTCCAAATACAGATGAAGTGAGCATGATCTAGAGATAGAGAGAGGAAGACAGAGAGAGAGCAGAGGATCTGTAGACACTGTGACCTACAGCACATCGAGGATGAGGAACACTTTCTGCTCTTCTGCTCTAAATACACCAGTATAAGAGAAACCTTTCTGCCCAGGTTTGAAATCTTAATTCCATCATTCTCTGAACTGAGCCACACTGACAAAATGTTCTTCTTACTGGGAGAAGATGATAGTACAGCTGCACTAGCGGCTAAATATGTGTTAGCTATTCACAACGCCAGAGTCAGCTAATTCTCTAGAGAGACCGACTGGATTTATCTATTTATTTTATATTTACTATGCTACATATGACATGATCTGTACATATGTGTTTTGTTTGTTTGTTTTATTACTTATATATAATATGTTGATGCTTTGGCAACATTGTGTTTCACAGTCATGCTAATAAAGCTCATTTGAATTGAAAAAAAAATTGAGAGCGTGCACTGTGAGACTCTCTTCAGCTCAAGTGTTGTTCTGCTCGTCTCTCTAATGAGTGAATGCAGCAGGTTAATTCAGTAAGAGTGTCTTAATGATGCTGTAAGTGCTTCACATCTCTTCATTCTCTTTCAGGTCTGTTTCTCATCAGTAAACCATCCAGCACGTGTCTGAAGCGAAGCGTCGTTAGTTTATCAGTGTTAGTGGTTTGTGAGTGTCAGTCGAGGTCAGCTTCTCGTTAATTGTTGCTTGTTGAACTTCATTGATTGTCGGTAATGAACTCTTCTGATCTCCTCTAATCTCTGCTTAATTGAGCCGAGGAGTTGAGGAGCGTTCGTTCTGAAACACTGCTTAATCTCATCCGTGTTCAATCGTTTCATTTGTAGTCATCACTATACTACTAGCCCAAACTAATATACCAGAAATAAAGCAGAAATGACTTATATATTTATTATTAAATCAGATGCAGAGTCATTGACTTGAAAGCTTTCAGTTTTACAAGACATTTTAATTGTTAAAGTTTGTTTTTCCCCCAATATGTGTTTCCGGTGTGATGTGAGGTCTGCAGTGATTGAGCAACATTAACCAGTCTGTTGACCATGTGTGTGTGTGTGTGTGTGTACAGGTGGATGAGTGTGTAAAACAATGAATCCTTTAACTCACTTAAACCAGTGAACACACACCCATTACTAACACAACACACACTCACAATGAAGCATCTGCTCACTCTGTCCAGTTAAGAACCTTTTCACTTAGCTATTGTGTGTGTGTGTGTGTGTGTGTGTGTGTGGAAGGGGCGGGACCTCTATTCAGATTCTAACTCGTCTCTGATTAGATTTATTTTCATGATTACACTAATGATCAGATCTGTCTGTGTTCGCTGTCTGCTGTCTACATAGGCTGCTGTCTTCTAAGGCAAGTCTTAGTTACCTATAGTCTTAGTAAAAAATAGTTTGGATGTAAAAAAAATATTTTTATGGGCACCGGACACAAATCTCATCTTTGATGAATACCATTTCAATATATATATTTTTTTCTGGTAGAATAATATTTTATAATCCTTAAATCAGTCAAGATGCATGAGATATTCAGACTCGTTTCCAGTAATTGTGTGTTTGATATGACACACATTTTGAAAGAATCTGTATGTGTGATGGTCTCTCTCTCTCTCTCCCTCTCTCTCTCCCTCTCTCTCTCTCTCTCTCTCTCTCTCTAAGGTCATGGGGGTCAAAGAGATGAATTTTTATGGGTCTGTTCCTTGTGTTTCAGGCCTGTTCTATTCTCTTTGCGCTTCACTGATTCTCAAAGACTTCCAGGCCGGCCAATTTGTCCTGCAGGGCTCTAGAGAATGGTCCATTCGAGTGGTTAAATACCAGAGGGGCGAACACACACACACACACACAGCTCCTGATTTGTGGCCCATCCATTATCTGTGGCCGGGGCCCGGAGGTATCGGAGGCCCTTGGCCCTGCTGCACATTGTTTTAGAGAGATTTCCCAGATGTTGGGATGGCCAAGATAAATAGGTGGCTTTATCCTCTCTCTGCCACACCTCTTTATCTGCCCTCGTCTCTTTTCAGCGCACGGACCCCCTACATTGAGTTCCTCCACCGCAGGGGCTGATGGGTAAAGAAGTGTGAGATTTTTGGGGAGTGTTAAAGTAGAACAAAGTGATGCTGATGTTAATGCACTTACTGTAGAGTGCACAGAGCTGGTCCTGACTCAAAACACAAGGATTAGAGAGAATATCCTGTGAATATGTAATCGATAACAATAACTGTTGTTATGACGAGTGCTTCGAAATGTAATATAATCTAATTACAAGTACTTCTTGGAATCTGATTATACTGATCCAGATTACATGTGATCAGTTACTAACCAGCTGAAATAAAATATATGAAGAATACAATGAAATGCAATAAACAATTAAAATATACATTTTTAAATATATAAAAAAAATATATACAAAGAGAGAGAATTTATGTAAAATATAAATTATATAAAACTTATAGAACCTTATATATATATATATATATATATATACATATACGTGTATATATACATATACGTGTTTATATACATATACGTGTATATATATATATATATATATACATATACATATATATATATATACGTATATACACATATATACACTATTGCTGGAAAATAATTATTTGCAATTAATCACATCCAAATTAAAAGTTTTTTATTAACAATATGTATGTACTGTGTATATTTATTATGTATATGTAAATACATATTTGAGTTCGTTTGAGTTCTTCTTTCTACGGTTTGATCGTTAAGAACGTCTTGAGAAAACGCGACTGAAGAAGCGACTGAAATGCCTGATCTGTGACTCTTTAGAGGAGTTTTTCCAGAGCTATTGATTACAGAATCAGTTTAATGAGAGCAAAGCGCATTAGTGTCTTCCTCTGCTCCCAATGACTGAACGATGGAGCGATTGGTCGGCTCTTTAGAGCGCGGATTAAGCTGAAGCTATTTGCTCTCGGCTCCGAGCGCCGTTTTCTGACATTTCCCTCCGAAGGGGTTTTCCTGCCGGGTTTTATTGGCTTGACCTGATTAGCTAATCTGTGCTTTGAATATCAATGGCTTCTCTGGCCGGGAACAGGATTACCTCATTCAGCGGTCCTCAAACACAGATGGCCGAATGTTTAACCGATTGTTAAAAGAGTCGACAAAAGGGACTTGACCGGAGCACACAGTCTTTAAGCTCAGTGCATGCAGAGGAAGAAAGAGAGATGCTGCAGATGTTGTGATGCTGATGTTAAATCGATGTTGTCTCTTCTTCTTCTTCTCCTCCTCAGAGTCTGTGCTCAATGGCCAGCATGCAGACGGTCAAATCCACTGACACCAATGAAGTCGACAAGATCATCTTCAGAGAGTCAGACAATGACTGCAAGGTGAAGCCTTTCATGATTTAGTGATGAAACAAATCCGTTCAACCTATTTAGATATTTAGACACACACACACACACACACACACATATATATATATACAGGTGCTGGTCATATAATTAGAATATCATCAAAAAGTTGATTTATTTCACTAATTCCATTCAAAAAGTGAAACTTGTATATTATATTCATTCATTACACACAGACTGATATATTTCAAATGTTTATTTCGTTTAATTTTGATGATTATAACTGACAACTAAGGAAAATCCTAAATTCAGTATCTCAGAAAATTAGAATATTGTGAAAAGGTTC
>NC_081784.1:521005-586005 GCF_963082965.1 Carassius carassius
AATCAAACCCAACACAGTTTGAGCTTCACTTTGATAAATATTGGTAATGCACCAATATATATATACAGTGCAGACCAAAAGTTTGGAAACATTACTATTTTTAATGTTTTTGAAAGAAGTTTCTTCTGCTCATCAAGCCTGCATTTATTTGATCAAAAATACAGAAAAAACTGTAATATTGTGAAATATTATTACAATTTAAAATAATTGTTTTTAAATGTATTATACTTTAAATGATCATTTATTTCTGTGATGCAAAGCTGAATTTTTAGGATCATTATCACATGATCCTTTAGAAATCATTCTAATATGATGATTCATTATCAAAGTTGGAAACAGTTCTGCTGCTTCATGTTTGTTCAGAACATGTGATACTTTTTTAGGATGCTTTGACGAATAAAAAGTAAAAAAAAAAAAAAAAAGAAGCTGTGTTTTTAAAATATAAATATTTTGTAATAACAATATACACTACTGGTCAGTATTTTTTTTTCTTTCTTCTTTTTTAATAAAATCAATACTTTTATTCAGCAAGGATGTGTTAAATTGATAAAAAGTGATAGTAAAGAAAATATATTATTAGAAATTTTATTTTTATTTTGAATAAATGCAGTTCTTTTTAATCTTTTATTGATCAAATATATGAGACAGCAGAACTGTTTCCAACACTCATAATAAATCAGAATATTAGAATGATTTCTAAATGATCATGTGATCGACTGATGTTACATGTGACACTGAAGCTGGAGGAATGATGCTGAAAATTCAGCTTTGCATCACAGGAATAAATTATTTTTTTAAAGTATATTCAAATAGAAAACAATTATTTTAAATTGTAATAATATTTCACAATATTACTGTTTTTTCTGTATTTTTGATCAAATAAATGCAGGCTTGATGAGCAGAAGAAACTTCTTTCAAAAACATTAAAAATAGTAATGTTTCCAAACTTTTGGTCTGTACTGTATATATATATATATATATATATATATATATATATATATATATATATATATTACTGATACATCAAAACTTAAGTTAAAATTTATATTTAGCTGAAAACCAAAAATATTTATTTAACAGTCGAATAACCAATCAAATAATAACCATTAATCAACTAAATAAATAATAATAATTTAATTTAATCAGTCATGCCACATTAAAGAGAGACCAAACAATGTTTAAACATATCTCGGAAATGGAAGCTTTTTAATGAAATATGTTTTACCTGATTTTCAAATGCAAATGCATCTAGACAAAAATTCTAGATAAATAAATAATACATTTTAATACATTCATACGTTTTGTTGTTAAAAACCCTCCTTCTGGAACTGGAGCAAAAATACATAAAATAGCTGGTGTTTTGTGTCTGAAATCTTGAATTGGAAACAATATTTTCAGATGGTAATAATTAAAATATGATATTATTCTCAGCTGGATAATCTGATAAAAAAATATATAATGAAAAATTGTATAAAAAGATTTTTATATGCACCAATTTTATATAATAATTTGTATCCAGTCATTTATGAATGGCTAAAAAAGGCCACAATTTAACATAATATATCATTATTTTTCATTATGAAAATACAAGTTTAGGGATGGTAAGATTTTTCTTGTTAATTTTTATTTTTTTTATTTTATAAAAAGTCTCTCCAAGCCTGCATTTATTTGATCAAAAATACAGTAAAAATGTTGAAATATTATTAGAATCTAAAACAGCTGTTTTCTATGTGGATATATAGTAAAGTGTAATTTATTTCTGTGATGCTCCGCTGTATTTTCAGCATCATTCCTCCAGTCTTCAGTGTCACATGATCTTCAGAAATCAGAATAATATGATGATTTACTGCTCAAGAAACATTTCTGTGATTTTAGTGTTTAGTCAATGCAGAAATTGAAGAGCTGGTCAGCTTTTGGGATGTGTGTTACTTCACTAGCCGGGTTACTGGAGCAGAGCGCGTGTGTGTGTGTGTGTGTGGAGTCTAGACGTCTGCGCCGGCTGCTCGAGGGTTGTGAGGTGAGCATGTGAAGGGTCAGAGGTCACGTACAGTTATTCTTCACTGTTTGCTGAGGATGTTGAGTGCTTTAGCTTCAACACAGCGGCTCTGAGACAATTACAGAGTAACACATCGCTCCAGACACACACCGACTTGCACTTTGAGTCGTTCAGATTCAGATTGAACTAGACATGCTTCAGTGTGTTTCATTTCCTGTTATAGTGCAAACAGCTAGTTTCTATTAATTTCCGTCACATCTCTGTATCGCATGTGTGAAGATGACATTATTATACCGCCGTTAGTTCCACTCTGCTCATTTCTTCCTCTAATTTCCTTCAAAAATACACAAAATAGCTGCTGTGTTGTCAGAAATGGCATTTAAGCAGGTTTCCCACATCTTTATAAAATTATAATAAAATCATAACATTTATATTTCAAATGAATTTGCCAGTGCCTCCAGAAATATCTAAGAAAAAAATTATAATATCATTTAAATTTATTTAAATCTATATAATGTAAACCTATATTGTTACATGGCATTTAAATACCAATGCAACACATATAAAAAAAATACATATATATATATATATATATATATATATATATATATATAATTAAAATATATTCCAAATATTACTACCTGACGATAAAATGCCAGTGCATGCATAAATATCTTTTAAAAAATTATATAAAAATTTAAATCTATTCCAAGACCTCGAAACACCAATGTTTCCAGCAATAGCTATTTAAAAATGAATGTCATTTTTATATTAAAACACTCTTCTTTTGGAATGGTTTTCAAAAAGCTGCTGTGTTTGGTCTTAAATGTTTTCTCAGGTTTCTCACTGTGTAAATGTAATTTTTAGACCAACATTTAAATGTATTACAAATATTGTTACATGGCATTTTCTTGACATGTGCATTTGGTTCGGTGTTTTTAAAGGTTCGGCTGATTTATCAGTTTGACTCATCATCTAGTGTCTGTTTCTGAGGCGTCTGCATGATTTTCTCGTTGGAGAGCAGTAATAAAGCAGTCATTGACAGTGGAGTGACATTGTTGGAAAGCTGTTTAATGCTGAAGTGATGTCTTTAAACACACTGCATCTGTGTTTCTTGTGTTTCAGAGTGTGTCAGCACTGAGACACACGTAGAGCTTTTGTTGATATTTAGAACGAGATTTGATGGAAGTTTAGTTTGTTGACGTTATAGTGTTTTACTCATTTTTATTTGAGTTTTAGTTATTTTTAGTAGATCAAGTTAAAGTCATTTAAGATGTGGAATGTTGTCTTGGAAACTAGCTGACATAGAAGGTTAAGTTTTTTAGTGAACATTTATTTCATTTTAAGTATGTTTTTAGTTTTAGTTAATTAACTTTAAAAAACCCTGATAACTGTTAGTCATTTTTCATATATATTAGCACATACATATGGAGTCAAAATAATGCCTTATATATACGCAAAAAAATTACGATTTGCAAAAGAAAATAAAGTTTTGCAAACGAAAATTAAAGTATTGAGGAAAAAAAATTTGCTTTTTGCAAACAAAAATTAAGAATTGCAAAACATAAATGAAACAGCGCGAAAGCAATGATTTTGCAATAAATATTTTCCATGGTTATATCTATTAATTTATCTGCAGTGCTGCTTTTATTTTGCGTGTCAGTCTAGTTTGAGCTTGCGATACCATTTTCCCTTTGCGCTTCACTTTTCTGCATGTCTCTCTTTGTGGCACTGTTTTGCCGTGGGGGTGGAGTCACGGGATGGGGGCGGGGTCAAGGAATGGGGGCGTGTACAACATGCCTCCCTGGAAGTTACATCATCGGCCCGAGACACAGCTCACCGATCCAGGTCCTGTCATGATGAGCGAGACTTTTGAGTGGATCGTTTCTTTTTATTCAGTAGCATTAAAACATTCATGTTTTCGTTTTATAAACTTTATTAACAAATGTATATGTGTATTAGCAGCGTTTGCTCAAGTTAAAGAAGTTGTTACCGTGAAAATCTGCTGTTTATTTCTCTCGATGTGCACACTTTTATAGCATTAAAATGTGTATTGTTACATACATACAGGCTAAACAAGAGAGGTGCTAGAATCGACCCTTGTGGGACTCCACAACAATTTAAGGTCCTGCACTATTTCTTCCAAAACTTTGTCGTCAATTGCTTCATAAGCAGACATATTATCTTCTTTTAGATATTGTGGCCGAATCTGTCTGACCTCTTGGAGATGCTAATCGCCTTCCTGATATTAATGATGTTCTCAGAGAAGAAGGAAACAAACTCATTGCATTTGCTTTCAGAGAGGATTTCACGGGGATTCTGACGTGTCTCTCAACAAAAGCAAAAAGAGTGCGAGTGTTGTTTAAGTTACTGTTTATACGTTTTGAGAAGAACCTCTGTGTAGCTGTGGCTAGTTCTACACTGAAAGCATCAAGGCTGTCTGTATAGATGCTATAAAGTCATAGATGTGTGAAATGGATTGTAAATAAATGGCAGACTATCTCTGAAGTGGTTTTTAATGTTATGGTTAAGAGCTGGTGTTAGTTGAACACTTAAACTAGTGTGAGAATCTCAAAGTGAGACACACAGGTGGGCAATTGTTGAGTTTATCAGCGTGGCTTCATTAATTAGTGTAATTAGTCTTGGCAGGAGTGATAGTGTCTGCTGGTCTCCGGTTCACACACACACAGCAGCATTTACACTGACAGATACATTTGTACACACTAATCGACAGCATTAATTACTGTCCTGCGGCGCCGCGACACTGTTTCCTGTTGAATTAGCTGTGTGTGTGTGTGTGTGTGTGTGTGGTTTATGAGAACAGAAATGAGTATAATGAATTCCTGTGTCCCCATAAAACAAGAGGATTTAAAAAATGCAAAATGGTGTTTTGTGAAATTCAGAAATTGTCAGTAGTTTCCTGTGAGGGTTAGGGTTAGGTGTAGGGCCATAGAATATACAGTTTATACAGTATAAAAACCATTACACCATTAACACACACACACACACACACACTCACTCACTCATCTTCCTCCTGCTGTCACGTGGCTGTCAGGCATCACGGATGGGTTTCAGAGACCCGTTCGGCCCTTCATCAGATCAGCTGTGTTTAATGCAGCAGAAGGAGCGCAGCTAAAACTTCTGTAGGGTTTGTGTGGGCCACCCTGAAGAAAGAGCTTCTCCCACCCCTTAATTCCCACACTCTGCATCTCTATCCCTCATTATCCCGCTCTCTATCCTCTGCTATCATTCTTCCTCCTGTCTTTCATCCTCAGAGTCCTCTCTTGTTAGCCCTTCATTCTGTAAAGGCCCCTCGCCGGCTCTCGTTTGACCACTCGGTCGGGGCCCGTGTGTTAGCCAGATTAACTAGAGTTAACTAGTCCCCCTCCCCTATTTAACCCCTGTTAACCAGCGCTGCTGGACCCTTGACCCGGTCGTCGAGGCGAGCAGCTGATGCTGATGGTGTTGTCGAGCGCCGCTGTGTTTGATTAGTTGATTCCACTAAATGAGCCGATCGTCCGTCTCGCTGACCGCGTGATGAGCCGCTTTCACGGCCAATTGACCAGAGCGAGTTTCTGTGTGTGTCCTAGCAGCCGCGCACTTAGCACTGTGTGTGTGTGTGTGTGTGTGTGTGTGTGTGTGTGTGTTCGGCTGATACAGTGTGATGGAGGTAGAAAGACAGTAACATATGCACTTCTTCAAAAATATAATCTAATGCATTTCATCTCACAATTAAAAGAGATAAAAATACCCATCCCTAAATAGCTTATTGTGATGCAAAAACATCTCATAATTCACATTTAATGTGAAGAAAATATTTTTATAAATGCATATATTATTTAAAAAACAATTATTTATTAATTACATTTTAAAATGCAAAAAGTCAGGTTAGTTTTTATTGTACTTAATATATATATATATATATATATATATATATATATATATATATATATTTATGTACTTAATACATTGTATATAAATAATTATATTATTTACTGTAAAGTGTGTGTATATATATATATATATATCAATGTGAATAAATAATATATTATTTAGATTATATTATTAAAAGACGTTTTCAAATTATTGAATGTATATGCATAATAGTATCTCAATGTAAAGATAATAATGGATTATTTAAAAAAAATGTTTTATATTATTTAACATACATTTTAAAACATTTGAACGTAAAGAACACAATTTTTGCATAAACATCTATAAATGTGAAGAAAATTATGTATATTTAAATGATTTTATTTAAAGTAAAATTAAAAATGTTAGTTTTTCCAAAAACATCCCGTAATGTGAAGAAAATAATTATTTAAAAATATTGTTTAAAGTACATCTTCAAACACAACTGAAAGTAGATTTGGTGTACATAATTTATTTTATGCTATAATGCATTATTTGCATTATATTATTTAAAGCAATGCTATTGAAAGTAGTCTTTGCAAAAACATCTCAAGGTGAAGGAACTAATATTTTATTTAAATAATGTAAATTATATTATTTAAAGTACATTTTAAAATATAAGTATACATCACAATAGTTTTTGTTATATTTAATTTATTTTATGGACATTGAATAATATTTGTTTTTTTGCACTGCATTACAGTAAAAATAAGAAATGTGTTTAAATGTCTTGAGAATAATCACAAATCATCACAATGGCAAAATCGTAATGAATCGTTTTCAGAATGCAAAATAATGAATGTTGTTGATCTGGACATGCTTTATGAACCTCAGCTGTTTCTGCGAGATGAACCGAGTGATTTCTGCTGCTGATTGTAGTTTTTATCAGAACAGAACATTTGCATTTGCAGTCGGAGACGATGCATTTCACACACCGCACACGTCTGATTATGATCTCATGCTGGAAGTCCATCATTAACATCTGAAATCAGCTGGATCTGAAGTCTGTTGTGTGTGTATCGTGTCCATCTGCTCCCTCGGAGCGCGTCCGAATCTGTGCACTGACCCTCAGAGCCGCTGTTGTTTTCAAAGCCTGATGCTTTTCACTGCAGGATGAAAATGCTTTAATAATGTAGTGATCATGGAGCAGTGAGTGAACACGGTGTGTGTTTGTGCAGCTATCCGTACAGTGAAGACTCCAGTCAGGGGAAGCAGTACATGAACACTCGATGTCCCGCCTGGTGTGACCGCATCCTCATGTCCTCCTCGGCCAGAGACCTGCTCGTCAAGGTGAGATGATGCTATAAACCACATTAGTGCACACTGACTGCCATCACAATCTCACAGTTCCTCATAAGTTATGCTTATTTCATATGCAGATATATATATATATATATATATATTAGCCAATCACAGCAGTGGGGTTAAACGAGACACGCCCCTTAAATGCAACATTTAAACCGTGCCAGAAAATGGCCTTTTATTTCTAAATGGTGATGTTAAGATGTCAAAATCTTGAACATTAGGAAACTATGATGCTAGAAAACCTTCGTCTTGAGGTTTCAGGAGTGTCAAGTGTCTTCTGCTTCATTTTAAACCAAAAATATGGACCGAGAGAAAGGAGACATGAGTGCAGTATGTTGATTTGTGTTTACTGGGTTTCTGCGGGGTCCTGAAAAGATGTTAAAAGTCTTAATACACCCAGGACGTGCTTCAGCGAGCGCTGTGTTAGTTCATCAGCACTAACGAGGTTAATGAAGAGCTGGGCAGTGTTTGTGTTCCTCCAGCAGATGAGACGAGTCTGTTTGAGCTGTAGATTGTTCACACACGGCCGTAAACAGCCTCATCTATCATGCTTCGCTCTGTTAGCTCCGCCGCGTGTTATTTTCTGCTCGCCGAGCCCGAACACGCCAAAGGTCCAGCGCACCGCGTGTGCAGTAATGAAGAGCCAGTCGAGCGCAGGCGGAGGAACGCCCCGGCCCCGGCCCCGTCCTCATCGGTTCATCTGTCTCAACAAATCCACAATTTTATGCTGCCTTTGTAAATGATCAAGCCTGGGTTTGATGAATGTGTGGAGGCTCTGGGAGACGCTTCCTAAATACAGAAACACACGAAGAACATCTGCAGCAAACACTGCACGAGCGAACCAGAGAGAGGGGGAATAACATCAGTGCCATTTCAGAACAGGGGAATGAAAAAAATAAATAGTAATGAATTATAAAACCAAAAAATAACAATGGAATTATTTTTTTCTAATAAATAAATAAATAAACAATTTTAAAATACAAAATAATAGTAGTAGTAAATTAATTATAAAACCAAAAAATAAAAATGGAATTTTAAAAACATAAAAAAATATACATAAATAAGTGGATGGAAGATACTGACAAGCAGAGGAAACTTTATTTAAAAAAAAAAAGTAAATAAATACAGTTTTAAATAAATATAATGACAAAAGTAAAAGTGGTAATGAATGAATGAATAAAACAAAAAATATAATAAATAAAAAATAAAATATAGTTTTAAGTAAATATACTTTAAAAAATTTAGAGTAGTAATAAATGAATGAATAAATAGAACAAAAATGTAAATATATATATATATATAAAAGATAAAGTTTTAAATATAATTTTAAAAAGTAAAAGTAGTAATGGATGGATGGACGAATGAATTAATTAATGAAAATGTTTAATTAATAAAAACATAAAATAAATCCAACTTTATATTTAATTGAAACAAGTAAAAGTAGTGGTTAATGAAAGTGAAATAAAATAAAATGTAAAAAACATAACAAGCAGACTAAACTTCACCAATATAATCATCAAAGAATTTCTCATATTCTTCATAACTAATTAAAGAATAAGATTTGAGGCTTGAGTCTGCCTCAGTCGAAGAAAATGTAAAGAGATAATTATAAATATTTCTGTTTATGGATAAAAATTAAAAGATGACCAAACACAAAGAAACTGAAGATATATTCCTTAGACGTACAGCATTAACACAAATTATTTTCAATTTAACTAAAGATTTAAAAATGGGGAAAAACTTCGGAATTAATTGACAACAAAAGCATAAATGTATAAATATAAACATCCTCACAACTACGAAGCGATATTTAGACATTTATATTTAGAGATATGAACGATTTGAAAGTGTTAATCTTCTCTCTATGGTTTGTTCTCCTCGTTGGAGAGCGTTTAGTTCAGCTCAGAAAACACAATCTGTGTGCGGTCTCGCTCCAGTCACAGCATCACCTTCTTTACTGACTGGAGCGTCATCCATGTGCTCTGTGTCTGTAATCATATTTGTGTGTGTTTGTGTTACGCAGCCAGAGAACGAGGAGAAATCAATAACTTATGACACCATCGGACCCAGCGTGTGTATGGGAGACCACAAGGTACAACTAACTAACTAACCAACCTGTGTGTGTGTGTGTGTGTGTGTGTGTGTGTGTGTGTCAGTTCAGACATACTTGGGTCTTTGTTTTTATTAATGTTCCTAAGGGTTTATATAAAAATATATATATATAAGCTGTTCTCAGGAAAATTAATCCTCAATAATAATAAAAATGTACAAAGCAAGCCAGCTCCAGCGAGTGTTATGTTTCTTTATAAGTTGAGAGATATGAGACACTCCTGACCAATCACAGAGCAGTATGCAAATACATTCCAGGAAGAACACCAATCAGAATTTAGTATGCAAACTCCTCTGCTGTTAGATGAATGCTGAAGATCCTCACAGTGTGAAGGAGACACTTTCTTAAAAAAACTAAAAGATATAAAAAAACATTTACTAGAGTCTCAATATTACAAAACTGCTCTCATTCTGAATGACTTCTGAATATGATATTCTAAATAGTCCTGGGTATATATAAAATAGCTTTTTAAAACTGATTCATTTAGTATGTTTTATTATTATTATTATTGTATTTTAGGAGTTTTTATATAAAGTGGTTAAAGCTGAAATATAAAGAATAAAAAGCAATATTTTGGGGAAAAGATGATGTTTTCAGTTAAAAACTGTTTTATTTTATTCTTAAATCTAGATCCTAAACCTTTGTTTTTAGATTTAGATCCTCATAGTGAGAAAAGCTTGTGTGTGTGTATGCGTGCATGTGTGTGTGTGTGTGTGAGTGTGTGTGTGTGTGCATGTTTGAATGTGTGTGTGTGCGTGTGAGTGAGTGTGAGTGTGAGTGTGTGTGCATGTGAGTGTTTGTGTGTGTGTGTGAGTGAGTGTGTGTGTGCATGTGAGTGTGTGTGTGTGTGCGTGTGTGCGTGCATGTGTGAGTATGCGTGTGTGTGTGTGTGTGTGTGTGTGTGTGTGTGCGTGCATGTGTGAGTGTGTGTGTGTGTGAGTGTGAGCGTGCGTGTGTGAGTGTGTGCATGTGAGTGTGCATGTGTGTGAGTGTGTGTGAGTGTGCATGTGTGTGAGTGTGCGAGTGCGTGTTTGTGTGTGTGTGAGTGTGAGTGTGCGTGCATGCGTGTGTGCATGTGAGTGTGCGTGCGTGTGTGCATGTGAGTGTGCGTGCGTGTGTGCATGTGAGTGTGTGTGTGTGTGTGTGTGTGCATGTGAGTGTGTGTGTGTGTGTGTGTGTGCGTGCGTGTGTGTGTGTGTGTGAGTGTGTGCGTGCGTGTGTGCATGTGAGTGTGCGTGTGTGTGTGTGTGTGTGTGCATGTGAGTGTGTGTGTGTGCGTGCGTGTGTGCATGTGAGTGTGTGAGTGTGTGTGTGCGTGCATGCGTGTGTGCATGTGAGTGTGCGTGTGTGAGTGTGTGTGAGAGAGAGAGCTGGAGTGTGTTCCTGATGAAGTCTCTGTGTGTTGTGTTCTCTGCAGCCGGTCTTCTTGTTCTTTCGGTTGAACACAGCAGCAGTTAAACCTCACATGTGTTGTGTCCTGCAGTGATCTGGTACATACCTGTTCTTTTACTCGCATTTATTCTTATTATCATTAGGACTTTATTATGATGTGAAGAAGCCATGTCTGATTCTCATCATCTGTGTGTGTGTGTGTGTGTGTGAAGCAGGAAAATGGTGCCAAAGGGTGGAGAAGATTTCATGAAAAGCGTTCCTGTGAGAAGCTCCGACACGGGTGGATGGACACACACACACACACACACACACACACACAGAGGACCCTGTAAAGACTTTTCAGCAGGACTGACCAGTCACATTTGTCCAGTGCATGCAGTCATGTCCATAGAAACCACACACTGAGTTCATGAATGCTTCACGAGTCGAGATCATGGACACACACACACACACACACACACACGCTGCATTTCCACTAAATCAGATGTTCTTCTGACGTCTGTCAGCCTTGTTTCTCAAACTCTCCAAGACCATCAGAAACACTCTACAGAATATAAAAAGCATCCTTGTGGATTTTAGATACGTCTCATAATATTACGAGCTCCTTCTATACAGTATGTAAGATATTTTAAAAGTGCAATGAACGCCAGTTGTTGTATTTCTCTACGGTTAGGTTTATTTCTACGATCTCCGCTCTTTATCTGTTAGAATAGATTCTGTTCAAGCCTTTAGATGATTTTCTCTCTCTCTTGACTCTTTGGTGTTTCTTGATTTGCCGTGCTGCAGACAACCACCGACTCATTTTATATACTCTACTTTTTTATAATGCGTACCAAAATTATTATAAGCTGACATATTGATATGAACGGCTGCTTTGGGTGTAAAGTTAAAATGTTTGGATAGTTATAAGGAAACGACTAAATCTGCATCATCATGAAGAAAATGCCATGATTTATATACAGTTAGCCAATTATTTTTTTGTTTTTTAAGAGGTGCCATAAACCATGCGAGTATATAAGATAGTTTTTGCTCAGTTCTTACAGTGCTGTTCTTATTCTAACTTATTTCTGTGTAATAATGTTATGGTTGAATGTGATGTTTTACATAGGCCTGGGTATCTTAAATAGCTGTATCCTTTTCTCCTTTGTTTTTTCATATGATTTCTTGTTATTATATTATTGTGTGCCAACTATTGAGATGCGATGGCATCGTGCAGAAACACTCAAATCAAGGACAGGAGTCTGTTTTAGTCGTGAGTCTACACTACAGAGTCCACGATGCGTTAGACTGATTCTTCATTTCTGAATCTGTGTTGGTTATTAAGTGTGTTTTCCCAGCAGGTCAGGAGATAGGAGTCACTCTTGTCTTTAAGCAGATAGCGATTAGACCTCGTGGATGACAAGATCTCAAAAAGCAATAAAACCATTCAAACTCACAGAATGAATGAGTGAAGCAGTGCCTCTTTGTCATCAGTCAAGCACATCACATTCACTAAACAAGCCTTGGACATTTACATGTCATTGGTGGTCCCTGAAAAAAAAATCAACTATATTTATGATATTGTGTGTTCATTTGATCAAGCTATAAACTAAAACTGAATATATCTTTTGTCATGGCTCAATATATTTGTTTAAGAGAGGAAATGCACATCTTTGACAGGAAACTCACACAAACAGAAAGTTGGGGAATATGTTTGTCTTTTGCATGCAAGTATATTTCTATACACGCTTTGAAAACATTTCTTCGAACCAGAAAAGTTAGTAGCTCGCCGAAATCACAGTCTACTCTCATTACTATTAAAATATAAATCTGCATATCACAAAAAAAAAAATGCATTTATATTTATTCTAATTGGTTTAAAAACTGCTCGTCTCGACCGAGAAATACAAATATTAAGGAATCTATAAATGCAGCTTTTGCTGGTTATTTTCATCAGTCCGTGCTCTCGAAAATAAACTGTGGTAAAAAGACTAAATATTGCATCGAAATCCGTTTTCTCTCTTTAAACGCGTACTCGTCTTTAAATGACCGCTATGCTCGATTTTTATTTTGATTATTACAGAAATATTAATGCACGGATGCCTATAAAATAATATGCATTATCTAGCAATTTCCCACCTGCAGATCTCGAAATATATGCGCTACCAAACAACCACGAAACATTCAATAAAAAAAGCACCAGGACATATTAAAAACATTGGCGTGTTAAATAATTTATTGATAATACAAAGTTTTCTTTCTCCCGTCCTCACGGATGCAAACTATAATCTCTCCATCGATATTTATGTCCATACTTGTGTTGTGAGGCACAACATCAACTCAAAAGAACATTATTAAAACAAATTCTATTCACATCATTTACAGCCCTTCTTTATTATACACCCGTTTCCAAAATAAAGAAGGGGAACTTTAAGATCGAAGACAAAAATTATCTTGATGATGAGTTGTCTTCGAGATACTTTAATAACATAATTTACTCAGTAAAAAATATATATATATAATACACATCTCACGTCCACTTCTAACTGTACAGTGTTTATACCCTGCTTGATTCTGATGATGATGATGAAGAGTCTTTAGCTCGGTTTCATCACAAAGTGTCCGAGCTGTTGCTGCAGGGGCTGATGAGGGACAGGTTACTCGTCTTGTGCTTCTTCAACAGTCTCGTGATTTTCTCCTCGTCGGAGTTCGGGTCCAGAGGTTTGTTATATTCATCATCATCATCATCTGAGCTCTCCTTCATCTTCTCTGTCTCGGAGTCGTGCTTCTTCTTCGCTGTGGCCATCTCTGCCGCGTGTCTCTTGCGCCATTTGGTTCTTCTGTTCTGAAACCAAACCTGAGACAGAAAAAGCGCGTCAGAACACTCTCCATATACGAGATCAGTTATTATTATTTAATAGAAATGCAATAGTTGCATGCAACTGAAGTGCAATCAGTTAAACCAAGCGAAGGATGCATGAACTCTAATTCATGTTGATCAGACAATATTTTTTAACAAATATTAATAATGTAACTTTCAGGATTATAAATTAATGCTCCAACAGTTTTGCTTTTTATTGCCACATTCAACCGACAGTGGCTTTCGAAGATGTAATAACCTTAACGTGGGCTCACGCTGTTTGCATTAAAAAAGAAAAAAGAAAAGAAAAAGGTTTTATTACTAAACCCGCATCTGTTTACCTTGACTTGGCTCTCGGTCATTCCCAGAGAATACGCGAGGCGAGCTCGCTCGGGACCGGCCAGATATTTAGTCTGCTCGAAGGTTTTCTCCAGGGCGAAGATCTGCTGTCCGGAAAAAGTTGGTCTGGAGTGTTTCTTCTTTCCATCTTTATCCAGCATCATATTTGCCTGTGCTGGAGAAAACAAGACAAGGTGAGCCAGAGATAAACGCAGAACGAGACTTTAAAAGCGTCAGAACCCGGCAGTGAAAGCTCACCCGGACAGGAAACCCGCGGGTCTCTCCAGGGCGAAGCCTGCATCATTCCCGGCCAGAACATAGGCGCCCTCCCGGGCAGCTCCGTCAGCGGCTTGGGGTACCGAGACACGGCCGCAGGGCTGAAGTACATCCCCGCAGAAGTCAGTCCGTTGATCCGGGGGAAGCCCGACAGCAGCTGTCCCGCAGAGGTGATGGGTCTCCCCAAAATATCGCTAATTCCATGCGGCGTTCCCAGCGCGATCTGAGAGTTCAGGTTGCTGAAAGAATGAGCCTTAAAGCCCGCGGAGTTCTGCAGGGCGTACGGGAATAAAGAAGTCTTCATCTCGGTCATGTTGTGCAGCGCAGCCAGAGGAGTGCTGCCCAGAACGAACGCACTCTGCCGGTTACCATCCATCTGCCCGACCGCTAACATCGGTGCGAGTGAACCGTAAAAACTACAACAGCGCACACAACTTGTCAACACATCCACTGGAACTGGAAGTCAAAGTCTGCTAAAGTTTCCCCATGCAAAAGAATTTCACGAGCGTCCCGAGGCAGAATCCGGATGCCGGTCGTCGGCAGATCACACGCCCGCTTTGAGTGCAGCGATCTCCCGCATCTGAAGCGAAGTTCCCCGGTCAGTGGAAGACTATCAGATAACAGCGCGAGCGCGCGTCTCTCATTGGAAGACGCTAAGTGACTCCGCGCTCTGATTGGAGGACGCGAGGCGTCGGATTTGCATGGGACAACGACGTTCTCCATCAAGCGCGCTATTAATGATGCGTCGCACTGTAGAAATCATCGTTTCGACGTTTGACACAATAGACGCGTTCACTTTATGAGTAAGTACAGTAATAACTAATAACCATATGTTCACCTCTCACTGAACTCGCTTTTATTCCCCTCGGGTTTAGGATAAACATTGAAAACTTTTTTTGTGTGTTTGTATTTTAAGAACGCGTTTTCATCGTGCGATTTAGTTATTAAAACTTCCCCTGCGAGTAAAACCTTATAAATAAAACGTATTCGAAAACAATTATTTATAGCCCACGCGCAGTATGTTTTAGCCAATTCTCTATTGCAACCTAAAGAATTTGGCTACTTTATTAGAATTAGTATTAGTAGCCTATTATTGAAAACGTCGCTTTTTGAATTTAATCAACAAAAAAAACTGAAATAACTGGCATAATAAAATATAATCACATGGTTTGGGGTAAAAAAAAAATGATAATACTGTAATGTATTACTCTGTATGATTAAACGCACTTATACGCGATTTAAGTCGGGCTTGTTTAATTCAGTCAGCCGTATTAAACTCTGTCTGGAGACATATGTAATTATTTCGTGCACCTGATTGTAAACTTGAAACTATAATCAGTCAGCATGGAACATGTGTGTTTTCTGAAGACACAGAGATCTCATGTTTATGGACACGAGTGAAATATGATCGTGCTGCTGGAATAGAAAAGGCTTCAGCATTATAAAGACCTCCTTCAAAACGAGGAGAAATGCGCTGTTTGAAATATGACTATCAATTATTTATTTATACGACTACTTCGTTAACAAACAAAAGGGTTAATAAGGATTTTGGGGGGGGGGGGGGTTATTATATAGCTACTATCTTTTGCATTTAGTTAACTAATTTATTGCATGTCAAAGAATCTCAGAAACTGCTCATCTTTCTAGTAATTTTATTTGACCGAGTTCTATAATAATTGCTGGACTGTAATATAAATCACAACCAGGCTTCACCAGTCACTGTTAATGCGCATTAAATCACTGCAGTTTATTGTTATTATGATTAATTAATTTATTATTACTATTATTTATATTTTATCTTTTTCATGCTTTCCATTCAGATTCAAAGGCTTGGTTATAATTGCATTATATAGTTCAGGTTTTGTAGACGCAGCTGTATTTTTATTGAGTTATGAGTCTTTGCTTGTCCTTTGCGATGCGTGCATGTGAAACCAACATGACATAATATATATTCATCATATTTTACTGCATAAACTGTAATATCAGTATCAGATGATTTTGAAAAATAAATCCTAATCTAAATCCTACTTGTGTATTTTTATTAAAATGCTTTGACTCAAGTTAATAATAGTAATAATAACAGAGGTTCTGGTACTGTTGTATTAGCACATTTGACTATTTTACTTCCAGTAGCCTATAGTCTGTAGTCTGCATTGAAACATTAACTAAAGATATTAAGAAACTATCTCGGTGTTTTATTATTGTCGTTTTTGGACAGTATGTTTTGGTAATGTTAATTCATTAAACAGCAAACCCCTCGTTGCTTTACTGCGACACCCCTGCTTTCATTTACAGGGAAACAGCGCCACCTGGCGGTCAGATCGAGACTGCACCTAAAAAAAAGGTACTATAATCTGATTATGCTCCTTTAAATGATTTTTATATCTTACATGAATGAAGTCTGCATCTGTCAGGACTTTCTCTTTCACTTTATCTCTGGTTCTTCACATCAGCTCTATATTTCTGTCAATGCAACAGCTTGTGAGACTTCCCTATAGTCTCTAGATCTTTATAGCCCTTAATTTTGTTTTCTAATTTTGTCACAGCCATGGAAATAGTATAAACAGATAAAGTGTACGAATCTAAATGATGTATTCTGAGCAAATGAATTGAGCTACAGCTGTTTTTATTTTGAGGTTTAAGCTGTTTTAAGAAGAACAGTGGTCAAGCTTTTCTTTTTATGCTCACTTGAGAAAAAAAGCAATGTTTTTTAATACAGATTAAATTTCGAAACATTTTACTATAACTTTATTTTAAAAAAATTTTGTTGTTCAACTGCATCTCTATGGCAGAAACACTCACACAGTCGTGACATGAAATCCATCTTAAATACACATTATTCCTTTAAAATCTAAATAAAGCATTATATATGTTGCTTTCCTTAATTTTAAAATGTCTAAACTTTATTTGCTGTGCATTTATATTTTAGAATAAAATCTCAAGGGCACTTATAAAGATGTGGATTTAACAGGGTCAGTTCCCCTATAACCTCAATTAATTAAAAGACACACACACACACACACGTATATATATTCTAAAATATGTTTCAAAATATATTTACGTAAATGTTGTTTACCCTTATATTGTTTGTTTTGGTATATTTTTGAGAATATATTAAAAATATATCAATCTATGTTTATATATATTTTGCCCTTCATATATACTGTATTTCAAAGAAAATACATTCACGTCACATTTGATGAAAAAATTAATTTGTTGTCTATAAAATAACTTACTCTTACTCATTTTAACAATTTAAGTCCCACTTAAAAAAAAAAAAATTTTCCACACTCACACAATTTAAAGTGTTTCAATAAACATCTACAATAAATTTATATTGGTGCATTTTAGACACAATATTGTTTTGCTCAATTTCACAAATAAAAATAGTTCATCTCTGATCAACACACAGCAGTGACTCCTTACTGAATGAATCCACATTTTTTAACAAATCAAGTGAGTCATTGATTCAGTGACTCGTTCATAAGAAGTCACTTGCTTCGTTTCTGAACGAATCAGCTGATTGAACAAATTGATTAAATGAATATTTCACTGACTCACATTTACTGTATACAACAAAATATTTCTTTCTAATGTTATTGTTCTGTATTCAATGGACTTCAGACAAAAATGATGTGTGATTAATCTGCAAATCATTAATTAGATAAAAGATTTCAATTACTTGAGAGCCCTAATTCAAACACATCCAGTAAAAACAGATTGTGATGTGACTCACGTGAATGACTGCAGACGGATCGACAAAATACATCTTATCAGATTCATTCATGGATGTTGAGTTCCTGAACTGCAAAAACGAGCTTCATACAGTCTCTCTATTACACAGGGGTTAGAGCAAAAAAAAATCCTGAGCCTGAACTTTTTTCCGGGGGTGGGGCAGCACATGTAAAGCATGCAATGACTGCGACAACTTTACCATTTGAAAGGATACTATGGCAAAGTTATTTCTTTCTTTATTCAAACTGATTTTCTTTTTCATGAATCTATGATTGACCTCCAGAATGAAAGCTGTATCATACACTTTGAAAATTATGAGCTATATCATCGCTTATTGACACTAGGGGTGTGACAATACACTTAGCTAATGAGATGAGACAAAGTACAGTACTTGGTTCATTAGAATGTGCAATATTTGAATACTGTTTTTAATAAGGTTTCAATAAAATGCTTGTCTTTTTATTACAAAAAGTAAAACAATGCAGTTGTATTTAGAAATATTTTAACTAATCTAGGGCTGTAACGATGTAATGATTCTTTTGGTAATCAATTAATCTACTGATTATTTTGACAATGGAGTAATCCTATTTTTATTTTTTTTAACACAAACAGACCTAAGTGAAAACCAGGCTTTAGTATGACTATATATAAACTAACAATGAGGCAATAATAATTGGCACAAATAACACATCAAAACCAAGAAATTACAAGATTGAATACATAATGTAATATGCCTATAACATGAACATAACTTAAGTACATTAATGTATTAAAACAAATACCTGCAGAGGGCGCCAACGGCCTGGTGACGTTTCACTTTACAGCTTGATTAAACAGTGTTTAAATCCATTACATTTTTATATTTGGCCACGTGCAGAAACATTTATTTTGAAATCGCGATGTACAATACAATGGCATATTTATTCATAGGTTGATGTATCTGCTGTGTTGGCAAAGGTTTATAAATTATTTAAGTTACAAATCTAGTGATATAATGCAGTTTTTCCAGATTACGTTAAGCAATTAAAATTCACAGAGTATACAGAGGAAGAGTTTAGCCCCTTTCACACATACAGTCTTCACTGGTAAAGTTACCATTAATAGATCATGTGTGAACAGGACTTTTTTTTAGAAATCACGGTAGGCCTAAATATGTTTTGGCAATCATATCATTCTTATAGAGATGACATGATTACTCTGAGCTGTTCACAAAGCTCCGCTGCTTTATATGAGCTTTTCTATGTAAATACGCGCTAGATGGGTATATTTGACCATTGCGCCTCTCAGCTTTCTGTCGCGCTTCTCCATTCATCAGGGCTGCGACTCTGCAATTGAATACTATTATGCGCATCTCATGTTTATAAAAGCAAAACATTCTGACTGGGTACTAATGTTAGTTTGATTGAGAGTGAAAGTTGCACCTCTCATACCATTGGTAGGCGAACGCATGGACTCAAAAGTGATAATCAATCAACAAGATTTTTATTTTATTTTTTATGTAGGATTAAACGCTGCACGCCGGAAATCCGGCACGGTGCCGGAGAACTTTAAGCCCTGATTACAGTATTTTATGATGTAACTGTACATCGAATGACAGACGACAAAAAACAAACTTGTCAAAACAGTGCGTTTATTTACATTTCTTTTAAATGACCAGAGACACGGTCAACTGTTACAGCTATTTCTTAATCAAAACAGTTTAAAATAAAACCATAAAGAACTATTAGAGCTTATATAGCGGGCTCACTGAATATTTAGCTGTACAGTGTTCAAACAAGCATGGAACAAGTGCTTTAGATAAACATTTCAAACATAACCTGAGTATAAAGGTCAGTGTGCTGCTGGGAAACGAGCTCTGGTGTCGGTCACTGGCGTTTGGGTCGGCCGTCCGGCTTGTATTTGATCAGAAGACCCAGAGACGTGAGACCAAACAGAAACGTCTGAGCGAACCACAGCAAGCGTGCGGACGAGCTGTCGATGCCTTTATCACTGCAGATGTAGTAAAGAAATAACTGTAATACTGTAGGTTCACATTAATGCACTCAGTCTGAACACAGATCTGATGGTCTGGACTGCCACCGTGTGGAAGAGAAGAGAAGAGAAGAGAAGAGAAGAGAAGAGAAGAGAAGAGAAGGGTCTCACCTGCAGACCTTCAGCGCAAACAGAACCTCACACACATGGATGGCAAACATCAGAAACCATCTGAAACACAGACGACCGAAACAAACATCAGCATCAGCTCTGAGCTCTACATATGAACAACGGCACTCACTCACCCGTAATACAGCGCAGGATGATGATAGTCCACGAAATACTTGGCCAGAGCACCGAGAGGACCCAGAAGGCCATATGGGACGTCCTGAGGCCAAAACGCAGTCCACTGGAAACCAATGAAAACATGTTTTCAGAAAGCATTAGTGGTTCATCTGGAGGTTTGTGAGGCTTTATGATGAGAACACAACTTCCCATCACTATTTTTTTTTATTGAACAAACATAACAGCAAATACAGTTTCATCTACAAACACAACAATAATATATAATTATATAATATATAATTATAAACAGTAGACAAAGAGCAAGTACAGTAAAAGGAAGTAAAATAAAAAACTTGGCTAGAAAAATAAACAGAATTACAAGAAAAAACTGGTCTTTTAGATTTTTGTCAGAGTTATAAAAGCCAAATAACACATCCTTAAACCCCAAAGAAAAACTGACTAATAAAGAAGCACGTACAAATAGACAAATATTTTCCCAAAAAGTAGCTACATGAACACAATCCCAAAAAAAGTTCCCATCACTAATTTCCATCTCCCGGGATGATAGAATCAACGTCATTACGTTAGGACGTAAAAGAACAGGTTCATTGAAACGAACTGTCCGGAAGAACCGGCTCACAGAAAAGAATCGGATTTCCAATCACTAAAGAGCGCGCGCTTTCAGCGCGGCTACATTTGAAATTACGAAATTGAGCGCGCGAAACGCCCCTTAATTGAGTCTAATAGGCTTCAGCTGTTTACATTAGAATTTTGTCCGTTGGAGTTTGAATAGTCTTAGCACATTTGAACATTCCGTCAATGTGAGTCTACGGGATTTATAATCTTAATTTGTATGAAACCCATAATTCTGATATATATAATGTGTGTCTGTGTGTGTAAATAAAGTAAACTAAATAACAGTCCTGTTGATGTAACTTTAACTTTAGTTTGAAAGCACTTTGAGGTGTTAGAGTCATACAGTGTATAAAAACACGTTAGAGTCAGCATATTTAGTAATAATAATAACAATAATCAAACAGAAGTCAAATGGCTTTTCTGACAGTCATATCAAACATTATTATGTAAAGCTGACGGAGTCCTCAGGCGCTTCAGTTTCAGCTCACCGTGTGAAGAATAATATAAATCGACACGACCAGCATCCAGAACGAGCTGGTTCTCCTGAAATACGAGCAGCCGTCACCTTTGGCCATGATCAGAGATCGCTCACTTAATCACTCCACTAACTAACTAACTAATTAATTAAACTACCGTGAACTGCACTAGTCTCCTCTCAGACGCTCAACTGTAAGCCCGCCAGTCGTTCAGTCACCATGGAGACCGCTCAGACCGGAAACGGTGATCCGCTATCCAAAATAAAAGTCACGAAGCTAAAAAAAAAAAAATGCTAATGAGTTTTTTTTACATCTCATTAACTTTAAAAGCGCATTTCCTGATTCGTATACAATTACATTTTAATCGTTTTAAACCGACAACATCAAGACTTAAAACAAGAAGCCTGCCAAGTGTCTACAGATGATCATAAAACTCACTGAAAGCTGTCTGCTATAAAAATCATGATAATAATTTGCAAACTTAGTGAAAGAGCGAGGCTTTAGCAAACATTACATAATGCAAAACAATAATCACAGTGTTTTTAAAGTTCCTTACTTTGAGTAGCTACCTTATCGTTCATGAATATAGTAATCAATGGTTCCATGAAGTATTTTAAAGTGTACCATGGTTTCACCGCAGTATTTTGCTTTAAGGATATCAAAGTTTCATGTGTTCATTATCTATTAAGTGTAATATTGCCTTCACAGTGTCGTTTCATCATCCCATCTCAATATTTCTCTGTAATGAGACAGCATGTACAGTCGTGGCCAAAAGTTTTGAGAATTACATAAATATTAGTTTTTAAAATGTTTGCTGCTGAACTGCTTTTAGATCTTTGTTTCAGTTGTTTCTGTGATGTACTGTTTCAAAGGCTTTTATCGACAATTACATGACATTTATGCAAAGAGTCAGTATTTGCAGTGTTGGCCCTTCTTTTTCAGGACCTCTGCAATTCGACTGGGCATGCTCTCAATCAACTTCTGGGACAAATCCTGACTGATAGCAACCCATTCTTTCATAATCACTTCTTGGAGTTTGTCACAATTAGTGGGTTTTTGTTTGTCCACCCGCCTCTTGAGGATTGACCACAAGTTCTCAATGGGATTAAGATCTGGGGAGTTTCCAGGCCATGGACCCAAAATTTCAACATTCTGGTCCCCGAGCCACTTAGTTATCACTTTTGCCTTATGGCACGGTGCTCCATCGTGCTGGAAAATGCATTGTTCTTCACCAAACTGTTGGAAGAAGTTGCTGTTGGAGGGTGTTTTGGTACCATTCTTTATTCATGGCTGTGTTTTTGGGCAGAATTGTGAGTGAACCCACTCCCTTGGATGAGAAGCAACCCCACACATGAATGGTGTCAGGATGCTTTACTGTTGGCATGACACAGGACTGATGGTAGCGCTCACCTTTTCTTCTACGGACAAGCCATTTTCCAGATGCCCCAAACAATCGGAAAGGGGCTTCATCGGAGAATATGACTTTGCCCCAGTCCTCAACACTATACTTTCTGCAGAAGATCAATCTGTCCCTGATGTTTTTTTTGGAGAGGAGTGGCTTCTTTGCTGCCCTTCTTGACACCAGGCCATCTTCCAGAAGTCTTGTCCTCACTGTGCGTGCAGATGCGCTCACACCTGCCTGCTGCCATTCCTGAGCAAGCTCTGCACTGGTGGCACTCCGATCCCGCAGCTGAATCCTCTTTAGGAGACCATCCTGGCGCTTGCTGGACTTTCTTGGACGCCCTGAAGCCTTCTTTACAAGAATTGAACCTCTTTCCTTGAAGTTCTTGATGATCCTATAAATTGTTGATTTAGGTGCAATCTTAGAAGCCACAATATCCTTGCCTGTGAAGCCATTTTTATGCACCGCAATGATGGCTGCACGCGTTTCTTTGCAGGTCACCATGGTTAACAATGGAAGAACAATGATTTCAAGCATCACCCTCCTTTTAACATGTCAAGTCTGCCATTCTAACCCAATCAGCCTGACATAATGATCTCCAGCCTTGTGCTCGTCAACATTCTCACCTGAGTTAACAAGACGATTACTGAAATGATCTCAGCAGGTCCTTTAATGACAGCAATGAAATGCAGTGGAAAGGTTTTTTTGGGATTAAGTGAATTTTCATGTCAAAGAAGGACTATGCAATTCATCTGATCACTCTTCATAACATTCTGGAGTATATGCAAATTGCTATTATAAAAACTTAAGCAGCAACTTTTCCCATTTCCAATATTTATGTAATTCTCAAAACATTTGGCCACGACTGTAGACTTATTTGTGTTAGTGCAGGGTTTCTTTGCCTCTTAACAAGGATCATGTGCAGCAGAACTGAGTGCAATTACAGTCAAAATAAGCAGAACGTTTCACAATGATTAAGTCAATTACATGCTGCTTATCTGAACAGCATCATATTCAACTTCAGTGTTTCCTGTCGACTCATTAAACTACACTGTTTCTATTTATGTTCATTATTCACCATGGACCAAAACTTTACCATTTTATGACAAAGTTGCCTTGAACAGTTTAAGAACTAAACCAATGCTGATGTCTAGGTTTCAACCAGGGTCCACAAGGGGCCTCGAGATGACTTAATATGTTTTAAGATAACACAAAACAAGCATTAAATCAGCAAAACAGGTCAATTAAAGATCTTTCTCATTTTAACTCTTTTTGTCTTTTAAGAACCAGGATAAAAAAAAAAAAACTATTGACCTGAAAAAACCCAAATCAATTATATATACGAAGCTGTTGGTGGACCTCGTTACTGGCTGAAATTCATCTGATTAATCATCTTATGGCTATTCCAGACATGTTTTGTGTTGTCAAACTGTGCAAGAGCTTTATTCTTCTAGTCTGAAAGACAGCCAAGAGCAGCAGCTCTATTTAACAGCAGTGTTTTAATGAAAACGTCATGCTTCTGTTGAGAGATAATTACAGATCTGTGTGGTTGAAGTGCATGGATTTACCAGCAGCTGCAATAACACTGGCTTCTGATGCAGGGCTCATCTTAACAATTTACTGTAGTGAACTCTTTGCTCTGCGGGAATAGCCTCTGACATTGAGAGGCTCTGTAAAACCAATGCACTAAGATATAAAGAGATCCCAGGCATCAGACACCGGAAATTTTACAGCGAAACCCCTGGAGAGGTTTGTGATGGAGGCCCTGTTATTGGTTTCTGTTTAGGCATGTCGAATCCCAGATCCCGTCCAGTGCACGACAGGCAAAACACAAGCAGCTAGAGAGTAAACAGATATGACATTCTGAGAAAAATACACTGAAAACATGAGCTGATGTCACTGGAGTCCAAACAGAGACTATTGATCAGAGCAGGAATCACAGTCAGGTGAAAATACACTGTATTGGTGTTTACGTCTCTACTCTCGAGGTTATAGTGTTTATACGGCTCTTTGTAGAGATGATCAGATTTTCTTCAACATCTTAAAGGGTGTTGATATCAAATCAACCCAATTTCATTAAATATTTTTTTTCTGAAGAAACACAAACATAAATGAAAGCCAAAATATTAAATGTGATGGATGAATATTTTTTAGTTTTGTAAAGGAGGGTCAAAATGATTCCGAGCTATGGGTAAAAATGATTTCTGAAAAATGGCAGCAGCATTATTTTATTTGAACACAGTGATTTGTAGGTCTGTTAGTAAAATCGGTTGACTTTAGCAATCTTTGTTGCATTACTTGCCAATGGTGACCATTCAAAAATGGGGGGGGGGGGACTTTTTTTTTCAACTCAAGAAGTATTAAAGATATCTTGATATAATTTTAGATTTTGATTGTTAACAAACTTTTATTTTCTCTCTCCCAAATAATGGTTGAATTCAAGAGATACTGGGATCTCAATATGGCTGCATAAATTAAAAAAAAAAAACTTTTCAAGTTTTTCCCAATGTTTGCATGCCTGCAACTTAAAAAGTATTAATGTTATCTTAATATCCTTATAAATATTCATTCTTAACAAACTTTTCTTTTGATATCTTAATTTGTAAGCCCCTATATTGTTCATTTCTGGAGATATTTGGATTTCAAAATGGATCAATGAGTAAAAAAGCACTTAAAAAAAAGAAAGTTTGCATGCCTGTAACTTAAGACGTGTTTTCCAAAAGTTTGTGCACATGTAATTCAAAGAGTATTAAAGATATCTCCGCATGACTTTAAAGACTTTTTTAAGTGTCTGGGTAAGTCCCAGAGATATTGGTATCTTAATGCGGCTACAGGTCCAAATTGTTGAATTTTACAATTTTTTTTAATTTTCCAAAGTTTGCATGACTGTAACTCAAGAGTTATTAAAGATATCTCAATATGATTTTAGATTCTGGTTCTCAACAAACTTTTCTTGTGGTATCTTCATTTTTAAGGTCATATTTGGTTCAGTTCTAAAGATATTGGGATGTCGGTGTGGATCCATGTCAAAATTGTTGAATTTTCCCATTACGAGAAGCCATTTTTGAATTTAGAGAGAATATGTAAACATTTTCTCTACTCAGATTTGTGGACCATCCATATACAGTATGTTGTAATAATTGTACATTCCCAGATCATTTCCTGATAATTCATGTTTTAACGAGAGCGTTTATCTCTAAAGACCTTCACTTCATGTGGATTCAAAAGATTTACTGTTCATATTCCCTTCAGACCCCTGAGCTTCAGTAAACCCTCATGTACACTACAATGTAAATAAATGTTTTGCTCCATCTTAATTGAATCAAATGTTCTCCAGCAATATTGAATAAGATATGTACACAATAGAGTTTGCAGAAGAAGATTCAGTGCTGGTGTTCATCTAGTGAGCAGATCTATGATCAGCCTGACAGAGGAAAGGCCTGGACACTTTTAAGGGCAGAGTCACATCTTTTCCTTCAAAGCACCTAAATGTACATATTATATGCAGTATGTACAGTAAAGCGTTGAGAAGAAAGACTGAGCTTCCCTCAGGCCTCCTGCTTCTCCTTTGTGCAGATCGGAGCATTTTGAATTTGAACTCAATTTGGAGCTTTAATGTTCTTTGCAAAACTACTCAGTTTAGTGTTAGGAAAAGATTTGTTATAAAATCAA
This sequence comes from Carassius carassius, assembly GCF_963082965.1. Classification (NCBI taxonomy): domain Eukaryota; kingdom Metazoa; phylum Chordata; class Actinopteri; order Cypriniformes; family Cyprinidae; genus Carassius; species Carassius carassius. The sequence continues at coordinate 547,352 of NC_081784.1, forward strand.
CAAAAGGCCTGACAAGGGATCGGATTTCTTTTTTTCAGTGTTAGATTGAGACACTTCTGTACAACTCATTTTAATGGAATAGTTCATTTATTAATGAAAATTTAATGAAATAATGAAAATCATTGTTTCTCAGAATCATGTGATTTCATGCTGGAAGCATTTTTTTTTAATTAGTGAGAAAATAAAAGCAATTTTTCAATTTAGTGAGAAAATATAAACTTTTTAACTTAGTGAGGAATTTTTTTTTAATTTGGAGTGAAAATGGATGCAGTTTTTTTAATTAGGTGAGAAAATAATACATTTTCACTGCTTAGACTTTTTGAACATGAGTAAATTGAAGCAATGCTTAGTCAAGAATTATAATTATTTTTCTATTATTATTTAAAAAAATTAGCAATTTTAGATTTATATAAAACAAGTAATTTTTTTAATTTAGTGGGAAAATAGAAAATAGAAGCAATTTTTGAATTCAGAGAGAAAATGAAAGCAATTTCTTAATTTGGTGAACAAATAAAAGCAAATTTTGAATTTGGTGAGAAAACATAAGCAATATTTGGATTTGGCGAGAAAATAAAAGCAATTTTTGAATTTGTTGAGAAAAAGGGAAAATAAAAGCAATTTTTGAATTTGTTGAGAAAAAAGGGAAAATAGAAGCAATTTGTGAATTTGGTAAGAAGATAAAAGCAATTTTTGAATTTAGAGAGAAAGTAAAAACAATTTTTGAATTTAGAGAGAAAATAGAAGACATTTTTGGATTTGGTGAGAAAATAGAAAAATAGAAGCAATTTGTGAATTTAGAGAGAAAATAAATCAGGGGTCCGTGTAACGCTTTGAATCAGGGTATCTTCCGTCCATTCCAAATCCGTTTTCAATTAGAAAACGAAAAGACTCAAGAGGATCCAAGTGAGAGAACATGAATTCAATAACGAGAAATTGAAAAATGGCTCGTTTATTCGTTATTCCATTAAGTTTAACAAACAGAAAACAAGTTTTTGGCTCGATTTCTCATTTTGTCGTTTGGGGTTTACAAATAGGTTTATGGCTTCAATTTTTCATTCACACTTGTGGGCGGCGCTGAAACGCTCCTTTCATCTGATTGGTCGAATCGCTCCACCTTCAACTCGGTCTTTCATTCTTTCAGAATAAGAGTCTTATAAGAGTAATGTCTGAAACCACCACTCACTGTTAATTAACATAATATTTGAATCAGATGTTGCCGCGCACATAATTCGTGTTGCTGCGACTTGCAAGTCACCCCTTTAAATTATTTCTAGGTTATAGTGTTGTTTGAATATTGTGCCACTGTAAATACAGTGCAAATAATTCTGTCTCCTTGGATAAGTGGAAATAAAAATCAATAATAGATTGAACAGTTCCATGATAATATTTCTGTAACATTTACCACTCTAATTTTTTAAGTCAAAAGTCAAAAGGCACTAGGTAGGTGTGTGTGACATTAATAATTAATTGGGAAAATTAATATAGTTAAATTTTTGAAATAAATTAGTAATATTAGTTTTATTACATACTAAATTGAATGATGTTTTTCTTTTAGTCTTCTTTGTTGGCCTTGAGAAAGCCAACATTTATTTGAACATTATTATCATTTATTATGAGAGTAATTGACAACGACTAAAATTTTAATGTTTCACCAAATTCAGCTCAGATCTTCAGACTCGTCTGACTCGCTGCTGTAATTGGTCAGACTTTTTCCTTCTCAAAAAATCCTAGTGACTTTCATTATCTGAGCAATGAAGGTCTTACACTTAATGTCCACTAGAGGGGGAGACAGGATTTCTGTTTACGTAAGTTTAAATGACAAATAAATACATTAATTTCATGTGTACTACCATGAATATGCCATATCTGTGTACAAGAATAAACTTCACACTTCAAGCTGTATTTAAAACTTCCCATTCTGGCTTTTTCAACCTACCTCCAAATTTATTTTAAGATTTATTTTTTATTCACACTGGTTTATGCATTTAATGTTTGTCCATCAGGAACTTTTATTTTTCATGAGCTGTACATTTTAAGATGTACTCTGTGTTGATAAATCACATGCAGTGAATGTAAAGTGCTAATGTCAGGACTCTCAGTCCTCCTCCTGGATGGCCAGTGTCCTGCAAAGTTTAGCTACCCCAAATAAACAAACCTAAGCTAAGCAAGGTCTTCAGGATCAGTAGCAATGTCCAAGCAAGTGTGTTGGAACTGAACTCTGCAGAACATGGTTCTCACAGTTCAGGACTGGGTTTTAAATCTATAAATGAATTTGTACAGTTGGGTGTCTGCATGCAGAGGTGTACTTCAGTGAGTACAATGTAAACTGTAATCTATAAAGACAACATCTTCAGATCAGCATTTAGGCCACTGCCTTGAGGTCTCCATCCATTGGTCAAAACAGACCTCGCACCTCACCACACTCCTGCTAGCTGTCAACATTAACTGGGGCAGGTGCCAAATAAAAATTATTATGTATCCCTTGTGCATTGTTCAAATTCACTACCCTTTCGTTATGTTCGGGATGAAAACATCCACTCAATAAAACTGCTATAAGCATTCGATTAATATTTTTTCCCCCTAATTTATTGTTGGTGGCTGTTTTTGCCCCATTGACTTCCATTATAATGACATTTTTGATTGCAAAGCCATCATTGATTGTTTGTGGTTTTCCCTGTTAGGAAGAGGTAAAATTTGTTATTTTTTACAGTTGATCACTAGGTGGGACCATTAACCCTTTAGATAGGCCTGTGCAAAAAAAAGCTTAGTTTCTGACTTTTATATGAAGCTATATGGAGTATAACAGCATATTATATTGTGTGTATGTGTGTGTGTGTGAGAGAGAGAGAGAGAGAGAGAGAGAGAGAGAGAGAGAGAGAGAGAAAGAGTGAGAGAGACCTTTGCGCACTTAACTTGATGTATTTGAGAAAATCTAAATGTACACCTCAGCTCTCGGAACTACATGGAGTAAACAAAAGTGTATTTATGCACCTGCTGCCTTTTAATGGTGGTGATAAGTATAGACTAAACAAAAGCAAAGTACGTGGATTTAAACACTTGCATGCCATCCTGCTGGTCATTTGATGGTGAGAAGAGCAGCAAGCAATACGAGAAAGGGCTTGACTTGAACCAAAGTTTTAGAAATGATTTTGTAGTTGGTATTGCATTTTGGTCCATAATAAATTATGTTCAAAGTAGTTTTTTTTTTTTACAGGATTTAAAGGTTTTAAACTGGCTTTACCATCAAGAAAAGACAAGCATTTCACACATAGGCCATCTGTACTTTTCACCATCAAAAGGCAGCAGGTGCATAAACACACTTCTTTTTTTTATTGTTTACTCCATGTAGTTCTTAGAGCTGAGGTGCACATTTGGATTTTTTCAGATACATCAAGGTAAATGCACAAAGGTCTCTCTCTCTCTCTCTCTCTCTCTCTCTCGCTCTCTCTCTCTCTCTCACACACACACACACACACTATAATTTGCTGTTAAACTCCATATAACTCCATATACAAGCCAGAAACTAAGCCTTTTTTTGCACAGGCCTATCTAAAGGGTTAATAGTCCCACCTAGTGATCAACTGTAAAAAAACAAAAAACAAATGTTACTTCTTCCCAACAGGGAAAACCACCAACAATCAAGAATCTCACACAAACAAACACTATAATTTGCTGTTATACTCCTTATACAAGCCAGAAACTAAGCCTTTTTTGCACAGGCCTATCTAAAGGGTTAATGGTCCCACCTAGTGATCAACAGTAAAAAATAACAAATTTTACCTCTTCCCAAAAAGGAAAACCACAAACAATCAAGAGTGCCTAATTATATGGTGTCATGGCTTTGCAATCAAATAATGTCGTTATAGTGGAAGTCAATGGGGCAAAAACAGCCACCAATAATAAATGAGGGAGAAAAAATTCAAATCTAATGCTGCACAAAAACTAACAATACATCAAAGCCAATCTTGTTACTATTCTTTGACATGCCCAAGACTGACATAAAAGGTAAAAAAAATATCCAGTCCACAATCACTTTTTATATTGAAAATATGTCATTTTGTGTGTGTTTTTTTCTCAAATCAGTGACATCATTTATGAACTTGGTAATTAAAGAGTTAAAATCTTGGATTTTTTTTACATTTGGTAGTTTTGATCAGGACTGAGGTTGATTAATAGATTTAAAAAAAAAAATAGGAAAAGAAAAATCTGGTACATTTTTACAGCAGTTTAATTTAGTGGATGTTTTCATCCCGAACATAACGAAAGGATAGTGAATTCACCCACAGTGTACTGTTGAGTTTTTGAAAGATTTCAAGCATTTTCCCAAAATATGTGGCAAAATAAGATTTGTCACCAAAAATCATTCCATTAGCTGAAACACAGAGAAAGTTTTGGCCAAAATAAGACTCAACTTTACCCCCTAGTGGACGAAAACGTCCCCAACAACGCATAAGGGGTATTATGTAACAGCAAGTAATTTGTGCAAGTACATTTGACTTGCAGTCTTCCAAAACGTAATCATTTTTATTTGGCACAAGCTGCAGTAGTTAATGTTGTTTTATATTATACAGCTATCATTGAGCTAAGGTATACCCCCCTCCCACCACATCTATCATTGAAGAACCTGTGTTACACAGATATGGCATATTCATGGTAGTACACATGAAATTAATGTATTTATTTGTCATTTAAACTTACGTAAACAGAAATCCTGTCTCCCCCTCTAGTGGACATTAAGTGTAAGACCTTCATTGCTCAGATAATGAAAGTCACTAGGATTTTTTTGAGAAGGAAAAAGTCTGACCAATTACAGCAACGAGTCAGACGAGTCTGAAGATCTGAGCTGAATTTGGTGAAACATTAAAATTTTATTCGTTGTCAATTACTCTCATAATAAATGATAATAATGTTCAAATAAATGTTGGCTTTCTCAAGGCCAACAAAGAAGACTAAAAGAAAAACATCATTCAATTTAGTATGTAATAAAACTAATATTACTCATTTATTTAATAAATTTAACTATATTAATTTCCACAATTAATTATTAATGTCACACACACCTACCTAGTGCCTTTTGACTTAAAAGACGAGAGTAGTAAATGTTACAGAAATATTATCATGGAACTGTTCAGTCTATTATTGATTTTTATTTCCACTTATCCAAGGAGACAGAATTATTTGCACTGTATTTACAGTGGGACAATATTTAAACAACACTATAACCTAGAAATAATTTAAAGGGGTGACTTGCAAGTCGCAGCAACACGAATTATGTGCGCAGCAACATCTGATTCAAATATTATGTTAATTAACAGTGAGTGGTGGTTTCAGACATTACTCTTATAAGACTCTTATTCTGAAAGAATGAAAGACCGAGTTGAAGGTGGAGCGATTCGACCAATCAGATGAAAGGAGCGTTTCAGCTCCGCCCACAAGTGCGAATAAAATACTGAAGCCATAAACCGTTTTTTAAACCCCAAACGACAAAATGAGAAATCAAGTCAAAAACTAATTTTCCGTAACCTAGATGGAATAACGAATAAACGAGCCATTTTTCCATTTCTCGTTATTGAATTCATGTTCTCTCACTTGAATCCCCCTGAGTCTTTCGTTTTCAGTTGTTTTAATTGAAAACGGATTTGGAATGGACGGAAGATTTATTTATAAGATTAATTTATTGACAAAATGGAAGCATTTTTTTTATTAGTGAAAATGTATGAATGTAGTGAGAACCGTTTAACTGCTTAGACTTTTCAATTTGGTGAAAAATGTAAACAATTTCTTACATATACGCTGCATAATGTATATGTGCATCAAAGAGGACAAACGCATCAGTCGTTACATATCTGATCAGTATTCACAGTGGCATTGAATTGAAAAGCACAGCATGAACATTCTGCTAATCACCTCTTTTGTGTTCCACAGGTTTGGAGCAATACTGTAAAATACACCAACAAATACAACACCTTTTTCTGCCGAAGTTAATGAGAAAAGAACAGAGGGTTGAACTATTCATAATATTGCTATACCTATGGCACCTGAGCCTCAAACCTTGTCACTTTTAACAAAAATCAGACGCAGTGAAAGAAACATTTTTCACACCAATTAAAGCTCATGTTGGAGTGTTTGAACGCACTCATTCATCCATCTGAAGCATCACAGAAAATGAAAGATGTGGCTTAATGCAACTCATAATGAACCTCATTATGTGCCATATTCATTTCACATGCACATGTGCTGCTGTCTAACAAGCCCATATGTATTATAAACACATTATGCTCACTTTCTTGCATTTAAAGCCCAACAGCAGAGTCATATTGTGTTTTGCGTGTTACACGCACATGGAACTTTTACCTGTTGTTATGGACAGGCCTGTTTTATTCATGTTGCCCACAAAAATCAGTGTTTGAAGCCAAACAACTGCTTTAAAAGCTCCTGTTTTAAATAGATTTTAAATTAGCCGCTGTTTTTGACTACAAGTAAAATATTACAGTAAACAAAGACTCCTTGGCGGCGACCAAAATTACCAACTTCCTTATTATATAGTTAGTGAGAAAATAAAATGTGAACAGTAGGGTTGCCACCTTCAATATAGAAAAATAAGGGATGCCTGGGGGGGACACGCCTCAGGGCTACGATGACCACAGGTCCGGTGACGTGCCAGTGGTGGTAAATCACAACTTAAAACATGTTTTCATAAAAATATTAATTGCTTATGAACTTTAGTAATTGTATAAGGTGGCGTGAACACAGACTTTGGATAAAATATTTGTCACTGTTTGCAGACAGCACCATCCAAACAGTGAAACCACATAATATATAACCGGTCTACAAACATTTCTAAAAAACTTTTTCATTATTTATTATTATTGGTAAGTTAATCTATTTTATATAGTCTATTGTCAATTCTACAGTAGCCTATTGAAGAATGCAATCATTTAAATAAGTTAAGTTGTTTATTTGCTTCACTTAGGCACTATATTTTTATTATTAAATATATCTATCTTATCTCTTATTAAAATAACCAGTACCAGTTGAGCGCAAACCACGCCCCCTATGCGAAAACCCCACCCCGCAGCGATGACTCACGTCTCTACCTCGATTTCATTGGTCAACTCTATCACAGTGCTGATTGGCTACACTGCGTTGAAACAAACAAACTAATTGTAATATAGTCATAGATATATATATGGATATAATATCCAAAACACAAATAAAATGGTGTACAAAATTTTTAAAAATAGTGAATAAAATTACATAATGAAGGCTGCTATAAAACAGGGACACATAGTAGATTAAAACTGATATATATATACATACATCTGGAGTAGCCTCCGCCAATCTTTCAAATCGACTCTGTGCCAAGAGACCCGCCCTCCTCTGACTCTGATTGGCCGAGAACCTGAAACAAACCAATCAATCCAACGATGGCAGCGAGTATTACCCAATCAGGGGCAGAATAGGACGAGTCTTCACAGAATGCCGGTGTGATGATCTGCATGAGATGCTGCATTTTGAAGACAACACTGAAAATACGGGACAAACCCCGTCCCGTATTGATTCAAAACGGGACGCGCTATTTTATTCTCAAATACGGAACGATCTGTATTTTAAGGGACGGGTGGCAATCCTAGTGAACAGAGTAGAATGAGTACATGCAATTTTGGACGTAACCATAATGTTTGGCAGTTTTAACTAAATCTATGTAAGACGTGTTGTGTTTTGAGTATGCTTGCACTCTTTTAAAGTGTTGCCATGTGCACTTACTATTTAAGCACCTTTGGCTTTGTTGTTTGGGTTTTGCTCATAAAGCGATCCAGATTATGAATTTACTGTAAGAAAGTGAGAAGGTGCAGCTCACAAAATGTTTGTCTCATTTCTAAGAAAAAGCATTTTAATTTATTTAGGTTTGTTACGTTATCTGTTTGTTCTTGTTTGCTGTTTTTTTTTTTTTTTTGTAAGATCTGGCAACACAATCTTGAAATTTTCTTGTACCGTGCGTATAGAAGAGTATAACTTGTTTCCACCGTGCAAAAACAAATTTATTTGCAATTCTGAGTTTATATCTGACATTTCTGAGTTTGCAAGATATACACTCTAATATAAAAAAATTGTTAAATGCTGTTTCAAAATATGAATGTAATTATAACAGTATGTAAATAATACTACCATAACACTGGTGTAACCTTTAGGGAAGAATGCAGTCAGATGTACCTGCAGCTCACTGTTTCCTCATCTTTGTTGTTCTAAATGTGTGAATGTGGATGAATAGGGATGCTGTGTTTGAAGCGCTGATCTCAGCAGGACTTCTGGAGGTCACCTTCTCTTTGTGTGGCTTTGTTAACTGCACCTCATGTGTCCTTGTCTGTGTCTTTCACCGACCTGGGCTGGAATGAAATATGGATTTGCAACTAGACCTCGTGGGAACGATTGTGGAAAAAGAAATGAAAGGAATAGTTCATCCATAAAATAAAAATGTGCTGAAAATGTGCTCACCCTCATGCCATCAGAGATCAGGATGAGTTTGTTTCTTCATCAGGTTTGTAGAAATGTAGCACTGCATCAGTGTCTCATCAATGGATGCTCTGCAGTGAATGGGTGCCGTCAGAATGAGAGTCTGATATAAACATCACAATAATCCACAGCACTCCAGTCCATCAGTGAACACCTGGAGAAGACAAAAGATGAAACACATCCAGCATTAAGATGATTTTAACTCAAACACATAGAGTCTATTATCCATAATAACACTTCCTCCAGTGAAAAAGTGTTCTGGTCTGAATCAGGAGAGAAATCTGCACAGATCAAGCAGCATTTAAACAGATCTAAACTAATAAGTGACTGGATTTTGATGTGAGAGACAACAGCAGATGCACTTTTTCACTGGAGGAAGTGTTAGTATGGATTATAGACTCTGATTTAATTTAAGCTTTTTCTCGAAATCACATTGACTTTATTCTCAGTTCAAGTTTTCTTGAATTTAATGAGTTTAATCTGTGTGAGAGAGAGAGGGTTTAATCTCTGTCAGCACAAGGACACTGTGAGCGGACGGGGAGCAGCAGGAGTTTAGTCTGAGTCATGGGTTTGCAGTAGTTAACATTCATCCCAAAGTAAACTCCAGTGAGACTGCATGACCTCTGCCTCATAACAGATGTAATAGATTCAGTGTTTGGACCCTGGTGCTGTCCCAGAGTCGTTCTCAGGTCACTGTGATGGATGCTGCAAACATGAGCCTCAATGTGAAAGACTTTCCTCTTCTTGCTTTTGTATTTTTTACACTAGTTTCGAAACACTTCTTAAGTGCTGTTGTCTAAACAGAAACAAAATAGTAAATGCATTTTGAAAAAATTAAATAAAGTCAGAGAAATGTTTGTGAAATGTTTGAAACAGTTTGTGTTACTTCCAATTTCTTTGTAATTGTTGGTGAATTTGACTAGAAGTTGCTAAGTGAAAGTTATTTCAAAGTTTTTCATGCATTTTAATTTAACGCAAACTGTTTAAATTTGCAGTCTTTACACAAACTATTTCCCTCTCAAGCATTGATTTATTTACTGCTTTTCCTCATTAGATTCTTTATCAACTGGCAAATTTTCCTCGTATCAGTTTGTAATTAGTGGCTTCAACATACATTAGCTGTTAAACTGTCATTAGCGTCGAGGTTATTGATTTACTCGGTGAGAACGCAGGCTTGCTTTTCCCCAGACGTCTGCTTGTGTGTTCGCTGCAGAAAGCCAGATCCCATTCATCCCCATTTGAGCGGCTCTTTGCGCACACGGTGGCTCATTTGCTCCTTGATGGAGATGAACTGGTCGGCACAGATCCAGCGAGCTGCGAGAGGATGAACACGAGCAAATCCAGTTCAGAGCTGGACCTCTGGTCACTCACAACCTCCTGAGCAATTAATTTTACTCATCGAGCAGAAAAGCCATGCGGCGAGATCCCATTAATACTGCATCTTCTGCCTGCTCTCAGAATGAAGACATATTAGTCAGAGAGAACGGGAAAACAATAGCATGTGAAACTATTTGTCAAGGGGTTTTAAACAACTGGTAACAGATCACCTTCTCTATGACTTTCTATCTCAACTAAGAGAATGAAGGACTCTTGATGCAGATCCCGAGATCAGGATGAGTTTGTTTCTTCATCAGGTTTGTAGAAATGTAGCACTGCGTCAGTGTCTCATCAATGGATGCTCTGCAGTGAATGGGTGCCGTCAGAATGAGAGCAGATAAAAACATCACAAAAATCTACAAGTAATCCGAAAACAAGACAAAACATTAAAGTTTAGAGCTGTTTAAACACTACTTGATCTGTGCAGATTTCTCTCCTGATTCAGACGAGAACACTTTTTCACTGGACGAAGTGTTATTATGGATTATTTGAGTTAAAAACATCTTAATGCTGGATTTGTTTCATGTTTTGTCTTCTCCAGATGTTCACTGATGGACTGGAGTGCTGTGGATTATTCTGATGTTTTTATCAGACTCTCATTCTGACGGCACCCATTCACTGTAGAGCATCCACTGATGAGACACTGATGCAGTGACACATTTCTACAAACCTGATCAAGAAACAAACTCCTGCAAAACACATCTAAGGGACTTGCAACAGTCCGCAGAAGTCAGAAGTTATACATTCTTCTTTGTGAATTCTGTGATTAAAGGTTATACAAATGTCCAGCCTTCTATTTCAAATGATGTGTTTGTGCCTCTTTTGCAGTGAACAGATGTCTATAGAGAAAAGTCTGACAGCTTGAAGAAAGGGGATGCACATCTGTGCTCAGAATAAGAAGCTGCTGTCTTTGATTTATGTAAGTTATGTTTTCATTATCACCGTTGCTAGTCTAGTTATAGTTTTACGTGAAATCAAAGTGGTGCCAAAGTTACTGCTTGCAATTACAAAGTTTATAATACTTGTTTATGTTTAATGACTTTTAATTTGTACTTACCGATGAAGAAAATCTCTGAAGTATGACTCTGAAGTCTCAGAAAATGTGGACAGAGCTTCACATAAAGCAAAATATACTTTATATAGCAAATCACATCCACCAACTTAAGAGCTGGACACTAATATATTTAAAGCATTAAAAAAAAAATATATATAGTACTTAGTAGTAACTTAATGTACTAAAATAACTCAAATTAAAACTTAAATAATTAATAATAGAAAAAATGTAATTCTAAAAATGACACACAAAATATAACACACAAACTACTAAAACTTTAACTTAACATAAAAGCAAATTCAAAATATTATAAAAGTATATCAATGATGCTGAAATAGCACTGATGCAAACATTATCCTCATGTAAAGCGATATTTCATATATCAGCTGCCTAATTGTACATCTAACTGTATTATCATCCAGCTGTAATCTAATAAATGTGACTCCAAGGCATGCAGATATTAAGATATCATATATATTAACATGTTTTTCTGTAAAGCTGATTTTGACACATTGTGTATTGTGGAAATCTATAACCTTATTATCTGTCATAACTAATGAAAGAAGCTGGCAGGTTTCCGTGACAACCTTCATTCTCCGTGACTTCATTGTGTCAAAAACGTGTTTTTCTCCTTTTATCTCAACAGCACACATGTTCTCAAGAATAGGGTTGTCCATGTACACGAATTGTGTAAAGTGTAATTAAGACTCTGTATGTTTCTATCAGCTTTGAATAGGTCATAACTTCACTTAATGTGTCTCTATTTTGCTTTAATAACAATAGCACTGGATGAAAGCTGATGATCCTGTTCTGCAGCGTGATTCATCACCTAATCTAAAACATTTATTATTAAAAAAAAATCTAAATCAATTTTATAGAAATTTCTTTTAGAGTAAAAGGTGATTTGATATTCAGTAATATTATCAATTGGAGCTGAGAATTTTGACGTAAAAAGTAAACTCAGAATTTCAAGAAAAAAATATAAATTGTATTACTGAATTGAATTAAGTCACAATTACCTTTAAAAAAAAAGAATTGCGAGATATAAACTCATAAGCGCAGGTTCATAACTCTCAAATAAGAAATTGAGATAAGAGATAAAAAATTGCAATGATCTTTTTTCTTTTTTTTAAGAAATGGCACGTTTTGTGAGATTTAAACTCAATTTCATGAAAAAAGTAAAAATTGTGAGCAATTATAAATTCATAATTTGCAATTCTGAAAAAAACAACGAATCAATTGCGAGAAGAATTGCACACAAAAAATGCAATTGTGAGATAAAAAGACGTCATTGCATGGGCGGATCTACAGGGGGGCAAGGGGGGGCAGGTGCCCCCCCACTCTAGAGCCTTGCCCCCCCAGCTGCCCCCCTAACTTTAGTGATCCAAAAACTGTACTTACAAAAACAACCCACCACTAAGTCCAATACATTTACCAAAAGTGAACAATTTAATTTTTAATTTTAAATGTATTATTCGCCCTTCCCCCCTGCCCCTCAAATACCAGACCGTTCTCATCCCAAGGCGTCATATACTGACCCTTTTGACATTTCGTCAACATCCTACGCACATGGCACCCTCTAGCGTCAATATTAGAAGCAGATAAAAATGGGCCAGAAGGCACCTCCTAGCGGTCTAACCCTAGCCCTAACCCTAACCCTAATCTTAACCCATAATCTGTGTCTCATATTGACGCTAGAGGGTGCCATATGCGTAGGATGTTGACGAAATGTCAAGAGGGTCAGTATATGACGCCTTGGGATGAGAATGCGTTACAAATACTTAGTTACGTCCCTGATTCAAACGTGCAGAGCGGCGTTCGCTCAGTCTGGCTCATACACACAGCGAGTCTGCTTCGGTGCGGTGGCCCTGCAACCAGAGACTGAACTGCCCCGGTCAGATCCTCTGAAGGTGAAGTGAGTTTCCCCAGGTGTAGTTTAAACACACGTTTAACTCAAAGTTACATTTGTAATGAATGTATTGTATGCTAAAGACGATTCAGCATCAGCACAAACAGCGAGTCTATTACGTAAGAGCACTCTTCTCTTTGATTAGCCTGATTTTGATTTTAGTAAAGACAAGAACAGCTTAATAAAAAATATAAAATATTGAGGGGCAGTGCTAGGGCTGGGCTAATGGGGCTTAAGCCCCGAAAGTTTTTAGTAAAGCCCCGAATATTTTGTTAACTTGTCTTTCTCACAGAGCAAAACAATTCATCAGAAAAACAAATGTGAATAAGATTACAGCGGCCGCGATTAACTAATCATGAACAGTGCATATTACATTTTTATTTATATTTTTCCCTTTGCATTAAAAGGTACTTTTGACGTGCTTTTGCAACGTTGAGCATTGTAGCCAATCACAGACATGTCTGTTGATCACATCAGCCAATCAGAGGCGTTTAAATGAGTCGCTGGGCTGAAGATGTGTTTTGCGCGAGCTCACCGAGTTCACGTTCGCAAACCTGTCATTATTATTGGCAATAAACTTAAGATGCAGATAAGAGATTCACTTGATATTATTATTGATGCTGCTCTGATGGACTACATTACGCAACGCTCTGTTTGTTGTTAGGAAGACTAAAAGTTCAGCGGTCTAGCTCATCAATGTCAAAATTATTAAATAAGTTAACAAATGCCTGGTAAAATGTAAGTAGATAATTTAATATTTGACTGTTTTACAATAGAAAAGTTCAACTTTTGTTATTTATTTATTAAATTTTGCCTTTTTGAATTGAAAACATGCTATAATTTCCTTGATTCATTTATGTAAATTAAAAATAAAATATTAGTTGCAAATAGTTACAATTATTTCACTAATACAACAAGCCTTTCTTTTTCTTTATTCCCTTAAATCGCTTTAATAATTAATTAATTACTTTAAATAAAAATACCCAATTTTAGTTTGGGCTGTTACGTTACAACACACAATACAGTGCCAGTTAGGAGATCGATCATTTGATTAGCTAAGCCTAAGCAGTCCTATTAAATCCAATTCCTCTCAGATATCACAGCAATGAAACCAGGTTACAACTGGGGAAATAACAAATACAATAGAATTAAGTAGTCTAAACATAACTGGTGTGTGTGTTGTGAATTAAAAAACGTTGTAGTGTGTAAGGGCATGATTAAACAATAACTACTGTAGTTTAAAAGTGTTTTTGTGTGTTTTTTTTTTTAAAGCAATTCATATATAGGGATTCCATGTACCCCTGCCAAGACCTCTTGCCACCCCTTTGCCCCCCCCATGCAAAATTTTCTAGATCCGCCACTGCGTCATTGCATTATAAAAATAAAAGGAATTGCAAGATCTAAGCTCATAATTTTAAGATGGAAAAATTGTTGAAATACTGATACCTAAAATCACAATTGTAAGGAAAAAGTCCAAATTTAATAAAACATTGCAACGTTTTAAAAAAAGATAAAAAAAAAAAAAATTAAATACACAATTACGAGATGCAAACTCATAATTCAGAGAAAGAAATGTAAAACTGTGAAATGTTAATTCGCAATTGTGAGATAAATAAGTTTTACCTTTATAATTATTAAAGTTAATTTACAATTATGTTTTTTTTATATATATATAAAAACAAAACAATTGTGAGATGCAAATCTGAAAAAAAAAATAGATTTGAAAAAGTCTTGTGAATTGTGAGAAACTCAGACGTTAACTTGCAAATCTGAGAAGAAAAGTCATATTTGTTGCATGTAGCAATTACCTTTTTTATATATAAAAAACTGAATTGTGATGCCCCAGTGTGCATCAAACTCCTCCAGACTCCGTCCATTGAAATGGAAACGAGTCTTTCCTGTTGTGCTGGCTGTCATCTTTTATTTCATCTTCTGCAGTGTCCAGCATGCCTCGCTCTGTCCCATCTCAGCCGTCACGTTCTGAAAGACGCTTGTGATTGATGATCTTTCATTTCATGAGCTGACTGACGCTGCAGTGGATCCTGCTGGAGAAGTGTATGTGTATATCCACTGCCTGATCAAATATTCAGCTCAACACAGATTCAGTGTCTTTCAGCTTGTCCTGTCAAACCCTCAACAGCAAAGGGTGAAGATTTCTAACCAAGATCAGTTGCTTGAACTCATATAGTTTCCGTATGCAACTCTTTTATACCAGCAAAGGGTTTTTACACCGGTTAATATTTTGTCGGGTTCTGGTGGCCTTAGGAAAAATAACAAAATGTTGCATTCATAAAAAATATTTCAGAATGTTCTTAAGATTCATAAGATTACGTTTTCTTCTTTAAAATATTTTTAAATAACTTATTTAAGTAAGCATACGTTCCAGTTTGTTTTAAATCCCCAAAGACAAACCTGTAAAAAATAAATAATAATAATAATAATAATAATAATAATAAAAATTCAAGAACTTTGTAAGAGATGAGAATCGCAAGGAATCTAAATTTTCAATCAAGAGTTAAAGATAAAGAATTTGTTGTATTCACAAAAAAATATTTAAGAATATTCTTAAGAATCTTCAGTGATAAATCAATTCAGATTCTCAAAAAGAATCCTTGTATTTATTATTTTATTTAACTTAAAAGGTTAGAAATATGTTGTATTCACAAAACACTTAGGAAAGAAAGAAAGAGAGAGAGAGAGAAAGATAGAACTAAAAATAAAGATAGAAAGAAAGAAAGAAAGAAAGAACGAAAGCGAAAAAGAAAGAAAGAAAGAATTTTAATTCTAACGAGAATTCTCTGCAAAATCATTGTTAATAACCTCTTTAAAGTCAATAAAAGCTTCAATTTGTTGTAAATCCAAAATGTAAAACATGTCATTTAATCTTTAATTATTAATAACTATATTAAAGGGAATATTTGATAACTTTGAATGAGAATTGCAAGGAATTGAATGAATCTGGCACCAGATTCACAAAACACTCTTAAAAACTAGATTCTTTCAAACTGCAAATTTCTTCATATTTTCTGACTCGAGTCAAAAGTTTAGAGTGTGTTGCATTCATAAAAATAATATATATACGTAGCAGTATAGCAGAAAATATTCTTGCACTCAGGGACACTCTTACGAAGTAAGAACGGTCCTAACTTTTTTCTTCTAGATTTCCTTGAAACCAGCGCCTGGTTCTGAAGAAGCATGAGTGAGTCTTTTAAATGATTCACTAAAAAGATCCGGTTCATGAGAATCACTGCTGAAGTGAACTTCACCGCTCACACGATTCATTTTCTTGGCAATACATTCATCACATTCATGCACGACTCAGTCAAGAGATCTTAATGAAACTGACAGTCCTCCACGCTTCGATAATTATATATATATATATATATATATGTATATATATATATATATAGTACAGTTCTTTTAAATAGTAAAAATATTTCACAATTTTACTGCTTTTGCTGTATTCCTGATTAAATAAATAATGGCTTGGTGAGCAAAATAAAAAACATTAAAAATCTTACTGTTCAATACTTTTGACTTCTATAGTGTATACTTAGAGTTTTTATCCTATTTAACATCTAAACATTCTTAAATCAAGATGCATTTATTTGAGAAACCGAATTTTCAAAAGAGAAGCAAAATTGTGGTATTCTCCTTTTGTTTTCTGCAGGACATGAAACACAAAACGTGTTTGGAAGATATGAGGCTGAGTAAAATTAAAAGGTAATGAAGGCTTTGAAAGCAGGGATGAAAGAGAGACTTCATGCAGCGTGTATAATTGAATCTCTTCCATCTGTAAATCATTGCTCTTTTATAAATTGAACACATCTTCCCCTGGAAGGAATTCAATTATTTCAGGTTCAGTTATAATAATTTGACACGGCCGTGACATTTGAAAGGAAGTTATCTTCGTGTGTGAAACAAAGACTGCTCATATTCATGCTAATAACTCCATGTTGGTTATTCTCGTATATCTATTTAATTCTCCTGACATGCTGATTACATGCAAATGTCCCTATTAAAGCATTATAACCTTTATTACTTCTTCCTCAAAAACCATTGTCACGAGAGATTAACCTTTAGCAAACGCTGGCTAGAAACAGGAAATGTCGCTGCGTCGAATCAGTGTTGGTTTCATATTGTGTTTTGATTCATTGGAAGCTTGATTCCACAGCTGAAAAAAACAATTAATTATTAAAAAAAAAAAAAAAAAAAAATACTTCTCACTAGATATTAAAAGTCTATAAAAAAAACTGTGCTTGCATATAATATAATATTTTAATAAAAGGCCACTTAAGTGTATTTAAAGAGAGGTACTTTCATGACTCTTTCTTAAAACAGTTAAGCAGACTTTTTTATTTTAAAATATATTTTAAATCATAGTTTTACAACCCCAATTCCAAAAATAAAAAAGTGAAATAAGATGCTTGTAAGATTAAGCAGTGGCTTTAAGTACATTTCAAAGTAAATAGATTTAATTATGAATTTACTTATATGTATACTTAAGACTTAGGTATGCCACAAAACACTCTTAAATTAAAATAGTTCCAATAAAAATCTAAACAAAAATTATTGCATGCAATAAAAAACATCCAGTTCACACTTAAGTATATATTTAAAGTGTATTACTTGCAAAATAATTACTATTAAAAATATGTTAAAGTGACATTAAAGTGTTTTATTTTATCATAAATGTCAGTTTATCATAAATGTAACCATATTTAAAAAACAATAGACATAATTATGAAATTACATTCGAAGATGTACTTAAGTCCTACTTAAATATGTAAAAAAAAGCACTCCAAATTTCAAATAACTGCATTTAATATAAATTTAAATTAAAATACCCTTTAATTGAATTGCTTCTGACATGTAATAATGTGTCCGAAGCATTACATTGATTTTACACTAAAGTAAATCCTATAAAGCATTCAGTATTATTTCCATAAGTCCATCCATCCATCCATCCATATATCCATCCATCCATCCTTCCATCTATCCATCCATATATCCATCCATCCATCCATCCATCCATCCATCTATCCATCCATCCATCCATCCATCCATCCATCCATCCATCCATATATCCATCCATCCATCCATCCATCCATATATCCATCCATATATCTATCCATATATCCATCCATCCATCCATCCATATATCCATCCATCCATCCATCTATCTATCTATCTATCTATCTATCTATCTATCTATCTATCTATCTATCTATCTATCTATCTATCTATCTATCTATCTATCTATCTATCTATCTATCTATCTATCTATCTATCTATCTATCTATCCATATATCTATCCATCCATCCATTCATCCATATATCCATCCATCTATCCATCCATCCATCAATTCATCCATCCATCCATCCATCAATTCATCCATCAATTCATCCATCCATCCATATATCCCTCCATCCATATATCCATATATCTATCCATCCATCCATCCATCCATCCATCTATCCATCCATATATCTATCCATCCATATATCTATCCAACCATCCATCCATATATCTATCCATCCATCCATCCATCCATATATCTATCCATCCAACCATCCATCCATATATCCATCCATCCATCCATATATCTATCCATCCGTCCATCCATCCATCCATCCATATATCCATCCATCCATCCATCCATATATCCATCCATCCATATATCCATCCATCCATATATCCATCCATCGTCACGTCCGGGATCCAAGGAAGCACAGAGAGAGAACCAATTGCGAGGAAGTCTTTATTTAAGGGGTAATCCAAAAAGCAGAAACAGTCCAGGCAGGGGTCAAAACCAAAACATCCATTCAACACATAAACAAACATGAACACAGGGCAAGGGCAAGACTGATTGACGGACATGAATACACAAGGACTCCGTGACACATACTAAGACAGACCAGGTTAAATACACAAGGAGAGACAAACGCTAATGGGAAATTGGCAGAGTGAGATAATTGATAACTAGTGACAGCTGGGTGCACTGATTAGACAGGGACGTGAGGAATGTGATTAATGAAGTGACAGACACCGTGGGAAAGAGGACAGCTAGAGGAAACCCAGGGAACACAACCCAGACACTGTGACAATACTGGGACAGGTGTAGGCTCAGGGGGAGGGACGGAGGGACAGGAGAAAAATAAAATCATGGGGAACAGATACCAGAAGTGTAAACACCAAACAGGGAGACCAGCAGCGAGGAGGACCGGAGGAGGTTCAGGGGGAGGGACGGAGGGCCAGGCTAACAGAGGGGAACAGACAGAAAACACAACAGAAAACAAAAAACATAAGTCCATGAAGGACATCACGTGGCTTCCACCAGGGCGGAACAGAAGACCACCACAACAGTGTGATCAGGATGGCAGCCCCCCAGGGCAGAGCAGAAGACCACCACAACCGTGTGGTCAGGACGAGAGTCCCCCAGGGCGGAACAGAAGACCACCACAACCGTGCGGTCAGAGCGGAAGCCCCCCAGGGCGGAGCAGAAGACTACCACGTCCTTGTGGTCGAGGCTGGAGTTCCCCAGGGCGGAGCAGAAGACCACCACCACCGTGTGGTCAGGGTGGAAGGCCCCCAGGGCGGAGCAGAAGACCACCACACCCCTGTGGTCAAGACGGAAGCCCTCCAGGGCGGAGCAGAAGACCACCACATCCTTGTGGTTGATGCACAAAGCCCCCAGGGCGGATCAGTAGGCCACCACTTCCGTGCGGCCGGATCAACAGGAGGACGAAACTCTGGTAATTCCATGGTGTCTCTACTGGACTCCAGAAGATCGGTGCAGACTGGCTGTGCTCATGAAGGTTATTGGTGACTTGCATCTGTTCATGAAGGTCCCCGGTGACTTGACTCAGTCCTTAAAGATCACCGGCGACTTGATTCAGTCTAGGGCTGCAACTAACGATTATTTTGATAATCGATTAATCTGTCGATTGTTTTTACGATTAATCGATTAATCGGTTTATGTGCTTATATTTTAGTTTTTTCCATTTTTTCCCCAAGTAAATTATTAATAAATGGTCTTTATCCTTCAGCATAGATTTTTAAGAGATTTTAACCATTTTGCATTGTCATATCCTCATTAAAAATATACCTGGAGTTGTTTTATTGTGTTAGTAATCCTTTGTCGAACTCTTCTGCAATCAAAACACTGACCCATACTCTAGCAAATTTCACAAGGAGATATCAAATGTTTTCACCATGGCAGTCCTTAGAGCTCCTAAAGTAGTTTAACATCCCGGACAAAACTTTTTTAAGGAATCTTTCAGAACATATTTTCACGAAGAATAAGGATAAAACAGAATAAAATTGCAGTGCATTGTATTTTATTATTTACTGGAAAACAGCTTTATAGCTTTTGCTGTGAAATTGTAAACAATCCTTCGAAAAAAGTGCCAATGGCATGAATTTAAAGTAAAATCCATCAGAAGGTTGTCCAGAAAAAAAAATTGGACACACACAAAAAACCTGCTGTGTGAAAAAGAGCAGTGAATACTTAGAAAAAAAGTGCATTTCAAATATCTTTAAACATTTATCTCTCTCATTCAGTCATAATTAGGCTGCACGACTGAATTTTGAACTGGTAAACGACAAACTGATCACAGAACATGTTTGTAAAGCTTTAAATGTTAACTGTTAAAAAGCAATGTTATCAGCTTTTACGACTAAACATTTGCAAACAACATTGTACTGGAGAATCTGCACAAATGAAAGTCTTAGGGGCCGTTCACATATCGCGCCTAAAAACGCGTGGAAAACGCTAGGCGCGCCGCTTTCTCCTCCTTTCCAAAGCGCTCGTGCAGAAGCGCCCCTGAGGCGTCTGCCTTTGCTAAGCAACCATGACGTGCTCTCTCCTTGAAGACGCGGAAATTTCAGCAAAGGATAAATGGATTTGCAGCTCAAAAAATCGCTTGAAGTAGCTCTGCTACTAAATTTATTTCAAAATGGAAATCCATATACAGCTATGATCAGCTGTTCCTTTCATCTTGACTGAGCTTTTAACGTTGTTACGGGAAAGGATGAAGCTGATTGGTTAGTTCTTGTCACATGACCCGCGGTGCGCTTGCTGCATTCTGAAAAGTTGAAATGTTTTAACTCGATGCGGTGTTGGAAATAACGAACTTGAGCGCGCAAAAGACGCGATATGTGAACGTCCCCTTAAACAGTTCAGTAGTGCAGAGTTTACAGGTTACTCTTCTTTTTTGAAGGCTCAAAGTAAAGTACTCCCACATCCTGCTGAATGCTGCAGAGACGCTGTTCGGGAAGCACGTGACATAAAACGAGGCCAGCTATTGGCTATTCGCTACTTCTCCTGCTGTACTGGCTGAGTAAAACCTCCGGTGGCTCATTACTGCCACACTTTGGTCACCGGAGATTTGAAATATGCACGAAATGAGCCGCTTACGGCAAATAAAAGTTATTTAGCAACGAATCGATGACTAAATTAGTTGACAACTATTTTAATAATCGATTTTAATCGATTAAATCGATTCGTTGTTTCAGCTCTAATTCAGTCCTTGAAAATCACCAGTGACCTGACCCGACTCTAAAAGGTCCACGATGACTAGCCTTGTCTCTGGGAAGTCCATGGTACCTAGCCCTGGCTCTGGAAGGTCATCAGTGACTATCCATGACTCTGGAAGGTCAGCGGTGACTATCCCTGACTCTGGAAGGTCATCGGTGACTATCCCTGACTCTGGAAGGTCATCGGTGACTATCCCTGACTCTGGAAGGTCATCGGTGACTATCCCTGACTCTGGAAGGTCATCGGTGACTGGCCCTGACTCTGGAGGGTCATCGGTGACTGGCCCTGACTCTGGAGGGTCATCGGTGACTGGCCCTGACTCTGGAGGGTCATCGGTGAGTGGCCCTGACTCTGGAGGGTCATCGGTGAGTGGCCCTGACTCTGGAGGGTCATCGGTGACTGGCCCTGACTCTGGAGGGTCATCGGTGACTAGCCCTGACTCTGGAGGGTACACGAAACCCTGACTTGACTCTGGAAAGTCCACGGGCACCTGCCTCGACTCTGGAAGGTCAACCGGAACCTGACTGGACTCTGGAGGGTCAACCGGAACCTGACTCGACTCTGGAGGGTCAATAGGAACCTGACTCGACTCTGGAGGGTCCACTGGAACCTGACTCGACTCTGGAGAGTTCACTGGAACCTGACTCGACTCTGGAGGGTCCACTGGAACCTCACTCGACTCTGGAGAGTTCACTGGAACCTCACTCGACTCTGGAGAGTTCACTGGAACCTCACTCGACTCTGGAGAGTACACTGGAACCCTACTCGACTCTGGAGAGTACACTGGAACCTGACTCGACTCTGGGGGGTCAACAGGAACCGGACTCGACTCTAGAGAGTTCACTGGAACCTGACTCGATTCTGGAGAGTTCACTGGAACCTGACTCGACTCTCGAGAGTCCACTGGAACCTGACTCGATTCTGGAGGGTCACCAGGAACCTGACTCGACTCCGGAGGGTCAGCTGTGACTGTAATCCCGTGCAGCGGCGCTAGGCAAGCAGCCATCTTGGGTCCTGACTCTGGACAGGCGGCCATCTTGGACCGTGGCTCTGGACCAGTGGCCATCTTGGGCATTGGCGCTGGGTTAGCGGCCATTTTGTGCTGTAGTGCTGGGCTGGCGGCCATCTTGTGTGGTGGCGCTGGATTGGCGGCCATCTTGGGCCAGGACTCTGGACGAGCGGCCATCTTGGGCCGTGGCTCTGGACCATTGGCCATCTTGTGTTGTGGTGCTGGGCTGGCAGCCATCTTGTGCTGTGGCGCTGGATTGGCGGCCATCTTGAACCGTGGCTCTGGACTGGTGGCCAACTTGGGCATCAGCGCTGGGTTTGCGGCCATCTTGGCGGAAGACACAGGAGCGGCTGGGGCATCCTACGGAAGCCTATGCTGCAAATAGGAAACAAATTCCCAGAATTCCAGTGTCTCCAAATGCGCCATCTCCTCCTGAGAATCCGGATCATCCAGCCTGCTGTTGAAATAGTCCTTCAAAGCCGCATCATTGTACCCCATACCCTCGGCCAGGGACCAGAACACCTGTGCCAGGGCACCCACCTCATTGCCTTCTTGGCGGAGGGCGGTCAACCGGAGATACCTTGCTCTCCGCTCCGCCATCCTGGCTGGGGAACGGGAAAAAGACATCCCGCTGGTTCTTGCAGTGACGGAGTCCTTCTGTCACGTCCGGGATCCAAGGAAGCACGGAGAGAGAACCAATTGCGAGGAAGTCTTTATTTAAGGGGTAATCCAAAAAGCATAAACAGTCCAGGCAGGGGTCAAAACCAAAACATCCATCCAACACATAAACAAACATGAACACAGGGCAAGGGCAAGACTGATTGACGGACATGAATACACAAGGACTCCGTGACACATACTAAGACAGACCGGGTTAAATACACAAGGAGAGACAAACGCTAATGGGAAATTGGCAGAGTGAGATAATTGATAACTAGTGACAGCTGGGTGCACTGATTAGACAGGGACGTGAGGAATGTGATTAATGAAGTGACAGACACCGTGGGAAAGAGGACATCTAGAGGAAACCCAGGGAACACAACCCAGACACTGTGACATCCATCCATCTATCCATCCATATATCCATCCATCCATCCATATATCTATCCATCTATCCATCCATCCATATATCCATCCATCCATCCATCCATCCATCCATATATCCATCCATCCATCCATCTATCCATCCATATATCTATCCATCCATCCATATATCCATCCATCCATATATCTATCCATCCATCCATATATCCATCCATCCATCCATATATCCATCCATCCATATATCTATCCATCCATCCATCCATATATCCATCCATCCATCCATGTATCCATCCATCCATCCATCCATCCATCTATCCATCCATATATCTATCCATTCATCCATCCATCCATCCATCCATCTATCCATATATCTATCCATCCATCCATCCATCCATCCATATATCCATCCACCCATCCATCTATCCATCCATATATCTATCCATCCATCCATCCATCCATCCATATATATATCCATCCATCCATCCATATATATATCCATCCATCCATCCATCCATCCATATATCCATCCATCCATCCATATATCCATCCATCCATCCCCAATATATTTCATGACTGTACCATTGAAGCATACATTTGTGTGAAGCTGCATTGAAACGTCATGCATTGTGTAAAGCACTACTCGAATCGATCTGAACTAAATTAAACTTTTTTTCACAAGGGAATGTCCTTCGGTTAGAGGATGGAAGCTCAATTACACTGAGGGAGATGTTAGGGCCCGTGGGATCAGAAGAGCCTCATTCTGACCCAGAGACAGTCATTTACGTGATGCATGAGGGTTTCTCCATTCATCTCGTATTGGCTTGAAATGCAAACAGAGTTTTGAGTTGAAGGTGAATTCTTGAATGATTGTGCAATAAGTTGAATTCCTCTCATTTGTCCTACCGAACTTACACTAAACTTCTGAAGGTTTGACTCTGGACACTAGCAAACGAGCCGCAGCTCCGTCACAGGTAATAAATCTCCATCTCTGATGTCTGTCAGATCAAAGCAAAAACCAGGGTCATCATGCATCCTCCGCTTCACCTTACTGGTGAATTCATGAAGCCTGTCGGTTTGAATCAACAGCAGAGAAGCTTTTTATGCTGATCTGGGATAAGTTTTTTGCAGCATTTTACTTGAGGAGCTTTAGTGTCTAAAAAAAGTCAGATTTTTATTGTGTTACAGTGTTGTTTAAGTATCATTGAGATATAGTTATTAATTCCATTTTCATTTTAAGTTCAGTTAAAGTTTTAGTGATTATGTATTTTTTAAACATTCATTTCAATTGCAGTTATATAGTACATCGTTACACAACAAAATGACAATGAGATGAAATTAAATACGTTTATAAACTATATTACACACACACACACACACACATACTTATAATGTGTACAATAAAAATATACGTATTGTTTAGACACTGATTGAGGATCAAATCTCAGTGTTTTTGGCCAGCATAAATAGATTTCAGTCAATTACAATTTTATTTTTTAATGCTTTTTTTCCCCTTTTTTTTTCATTGTAATATTTTAATTAACCAATAGACATTTACATTAAATATAATTTATTTTGGCCAAAAACTTGCTTGGCAAATATCTGAAATTATAATAATACAAAGTTTTAACATTTAAGTTTTCAATTTTAATCAACCTTTTTTGTATGTGATATTTTTTTAAGTATAAAGTCTGTTTTTTTAGTTAATTTTGCCATTCAATATTTGAGACTTTATATATATTTTTTAACCTGCATTGTAATATTTAAATTGTCCAAATTTAGATAATGTTTTGATGAGTTTTTGTAGGTTACCAACACCCCACCCCCTCTCTTTTTTCAGGACATTATGTCTTTCATAACTGCTTTAAAAGCCTATTACAGCAGGCTCCCATTGTGACAACTTGCCCCGATGTTCAGTGGTGTTTATTTTTGGTGACTTTGTATCTATTCACTGGAGTGCCACAGCCAGCATCCTGGCTTTCATGGTCCATTTCAATTTAAGACTTATTTCGCATGTTCAGTAGAAGTACCTTCCATAATTAAACTCTAGAATCCATAGTCTCAGTAAAAGCGCATTATGATGCATAACTCTATTAGCGCGTGTTGATTTGAGTGCATCGGATTGCGCTTATTGACCCGCACTAATGCAGCTGGAGTGCGTGGTGAATCAGAGCGGGTCTCCGGCATCGATCCTCGCCACACACTGCTCTTATCCCGCAGAGAAGGACTGAGAAACACGAGCGGCGCAGTATCGACGAAATGCACACTCGTTTAGCGGTCACCGTTTGCGCGTTAAATGTGAGGAGTTTGGCTGTTCCTCACAATTACGCACGAGGCGTTTCTACGTAATGGATAAAGTTATAGATGCATCCTTGAAGCAGGAGCGCACCGACTGGAATTCAGTAATGATGATGATGATGATGATGATGATGAAGGCACAGTTACGTGGCTGACCCGACCTGTGCTGGTAGTCTATATAAACCCCATCCAGCAAGAGAAAGTCAACAAAACCCGTCCAGATTCAGCACCGTCAAACACGCTCAACAAGTCCACGGAACGCGCGCGCCTGGGTTATGAAGCGAGAACAAGCACGAAATATCACAGAATAGCCGTGTTTTTGCGATGCACGCAGACTTCCTTCAGATGTAGCAGCCACTGCTCGGTTTAGTTTGAAGCGATGGAGTCGTTCGCTGCGGCGGTGAACGGCGTGTCTCACACCGAGGACCCGTTCTCCGGACCGCTCACATCCATCGCACCCTGGAACTACCGAGTCCTGGCGGCGCTGATGTTCGTGGTGACCTCGGTGTCTCTGTGCGAGAACTTCACCGTGATGCTCGTCACCTTCAGGTTCAAGCAGCTCCGACAGCCGCTCAATTATATCATCGTCAACCTGTCTCTGGCGGACTTCCTCGTGTCTCTGAGCGGAGGAACCATCAGTTTTCTGACCAACTTCCACGGTTATTTCTTCTTGGGCAGATGGGCTTGTGTTCTGGAGGGATTCGCGGTCACCTTTTTTGGTAAGTTTGCATTAGACATTTTGATCATGTTCAGTGTCGTTTGGGTTTTGAGTAATTCATTTTAATATCTCAAAAACACTATATGTACACTACCATTTTTTAAAGAAGTCTCTTCTGTTCACAACATTTCTGATTATTGTTACAAAAAAGCTGAGCTGATTCTTTGATGAATAGAAAGTTCAGAAGAATGGAATTTACCTGAAATAGGAAAAATTGTGTAACATTATAAATGTTGTTATCTTCACTTATTTCTATACCCCCCCCCCCCCCCCCCAAAAAAGAGAAAAAATATATATACTACAAGCCCAATGTTACAAAAGTTTTTTTTTTGTTATTATCTTTCCATTCATCAAAGAATCCTGAAAAAAAAAACTCACTGTTTTAAATAATAATAATAAACATGTTTCTTGAGCAGTAAATCATCATATTATTCTGATTTCTGAAGATCATGTGACACTGAAGACTGGAGGAATGATGCTGAAAATACAGCGGAGCATCACAGAAATAAATTACACTTTAACACAGATTCAAATAGAAAGCAGGTTTTTAAAATAGTAAAAATATTTCACAATATTATTGCTTTCATTGTATTCCTGTTAATAACCGCATATGTCAGTATTTACAGACCCACACTCACACCTTTAACTGATCCTCTTCATTGCTATTTATGCTTTCGTGATCTTTTTTAATGCATTTTGTGCAACAGGACTTGGTCAAACTAAAAAGAAGATAAACCAGCATCAGAGTGTGATAACAGATGTCAGATGTACAATAAAGCAGTGTGAAGTTTGTCCTGATTTCATATTGATTTCACATTATTAGTAGCTCTTCATTAGCGGTCGATTACATAACAACTGGTCATAAGAAGCTCAATGAGGTTAGAGTTTATAATAGAAACATCAAGCTCACACAAATGAATTTTTCATTGCAGTTTTGAGAAATAAATGCAGGTTTAATGATCTGTCAAGTCTAGATTATCACAAGAGTTGTGAATCTACAACTTTAAATATTTTATTAAAGATTATTTTTGTGTGTGTGTGGACTTAAAATGTTAATATAAAAATAAATGACCCACCAAAAATGGTTATAAAAACAAGAAATGGAAGTTCTCTGGTTGCTAAGTGAAGTTTAATTTTTAATGCACTTGTTCGGTTTGTTTTATAAGAGTTGCATGTCTTTTTCAGAAAGGAACTGCAATGCATTGCAGAAATCACATTTATACAGTACAAATCATTTAAAAGCAGCTTCACAGTAATAAATAGGAAAACAACAATGTTGCAGAATGTTGCAAAATAATAAATTATTAAATGAATTCGATTATATCTAAAAAGCAACAGCACTAGTATCATTATTCAGCTCAGTTCAGTTCAGTGTTGATTCAATTCAGTTCAATAACAGGGTCGATGTCGCAAAGTTCATCAATTACAAAACTGCAATTGCATCTCCATATTTTCAGTACACAATATCTATATTTCCATCCACTGAATTTTGGGATATCTCATCAAAAATAAAAACGTTTGGAAATGCCAAGATGCACAAAAAATGTGCATAAAAAACTTGAGCTCAGTTGAGTTTTATATACAGTGTATTTATATAAACACATATCTACATAGGTAAAACACATCTAAAATTACTCGTGCAATAAATATATGTCATGACGTTTCTCTCAGACTTCTCCGCTCTTAAAGAGAGAGATCTTCTGTTAATCATCTCTGTCTGAATCTGCAGGCATCGTGGCTCTGTGGTCTCTGGCCGTCCTGGCGTTCGAGCGGTTCTTCGTCATCTGTCGGCCGCTGGGAAACATCCGTCTGCGAGGAAAGCACGCAGCTCTGGGTCTGCTGTTCGTCTGGACCTTCTCCTTCATCTGGACCATTCCTCCTGTCCTGGGCTGGAGCAGCTACACCGTCAGCAAGATCGGCACCACCTGCGAACCCAACTGGTGAGGAGCCCAAACACTCATTTATCACACCGCAGGGCCATTTAACTATTCAATTAAGGCAGGAAGAGTTATTACAGCACCTACAAATGCTTCCCCTTATACATCTTTAATCACAAATCTTGATTCAATAGACATACTCAACTTCTCCTCAACTCAAAACACTGCATTTACATGCAGATCATTTATTCCTTCCTATCAGTCAGAAAACAGAAGCGCTTAATAACACTGACAAAAGGACCTGATAGTTCTGGGTTTAAAGTGAGGTTAAATGATGTCACCTTGACATGCACGCCTCATGAGGACAATACAGCATTTCATCCATCACTTCACCTCTGAAGATCAATATGTGCTGAATGTGTGCTAGGCTTATAATCACTGTATGTTGGTTTAAAGGCAGCTTGTTCTTCAGGTGTTTTCACACAGAGTAGTTAGTAGCTGTTTCTGCTCAACTCTTATTGATAGTCACTGCATTGAACTACTGCTCATTTCCATAAATTAAACTCAATTTTGATGCATCAGAAACAGTCACTGTCGCTCACGTCGCCTCAAATCACTGTCTGACTGCCCTTAAAGAAGATCAACATGAATGCAAAGTACTGTTTGCATTCCAAACCCAGCTAACAAGTAACATTCTCAGAATATTCTGAGATATTATGAAAAGACATTCTTCCAGAACATTCGTTAAGACAGATATTGCTCTCAAAATGTTATATTGTTAATGCATTGTTTTATTTCTGAAACATTTAAGTTAGACATTCCATTTTATACATTTTCCAAATGTTTAGCCAAAGTTCCCATGAAGTTATGAAAATTGTATTGAACATTCATAACATGCGTCTTATAATGTTTAACATTTGCATAACAGCAAGTTTATAAAGGAACATGACATTTTATAATTATAACATAATGTTACTTTTGAATGTTCTCTGAACATTCCGAAACATGTAACATTTAAAAACATTAACATTTGCATATAAAAATAAAATAAAAAAAAACATCTTGATATTTGATTGTTTTGATAACATTCAGAAATAAACATTTTATGAGTTAATCGTAAGTTTTTTTTAAAAACTGGATGTTTTGCATGTACATTCATAAATACAATTTTCATAACTTTTTGGTAAAGTAAGCCAAAAGTTTAGAAAAATGTTTGGAGTATTCTAAAATGAAATGTTGTCTCAATGCATTAAAAATAAAATAAACAGAGAAAAAATAGATATTTTGAACGTTCTGAAAACATTCAGAAATAACATTTTCATAAGATGACAGAAATGTCCGCAATTCATGCTTTAAAAAACATTTTTGTAAGCTGGAATGCATGTTCTTGAATCATCTGCAATCATGAAAAATTATTTTTACAACTCAAACCTACTTACTGTATATGTGCAGTCATTTTTTGGTACTTTCTACAGAATGCTCATGCTCTGATGTCGAAGCAGCTGTAGTTCTGCATGTGATGTGATTTGATTACTGTCTTTTGTGTGAATGTTTCTTTGTAGGGTCATTATCATAATTTTGTGCAGCAGAATTTCTTGGAAATCTTTCAGACTTGTATCAGAGAGGACTAATTGTCTAAAATCTTTTCAAACGAGGGACGCCACATTATAGGATGAGTAGATTTAATGGATGGAGCTTGTCAAACCTTCCACCACGAGTCTTTCCTCCTCATTTAAGCCTAAACCGGCAGCTAACTAACTAGCTCAGATTTTTTGTCCCTTTTCTGTTAATTAGTTATTTTATACATAAATGCCAGCCTTGTTCTGACATGCTGATTTATTTGAATTCATTTTTGCGATGTGAAATAGGATTTCTTACTTATTCAAAGTCTGTTTTACCTTTGACCTTACCTTTACCTTATCTTCAAACATCATCATGTACTTTAGTATGGAAATGAAAAAGAGAAAGAAGATGAAAATGGAAAAAAAGAAAGGTAATTGTAACATTTTACTTCATAATTCAGAGTTTATATCTCGTAATTCTGAGTTTGTATCTCATAATTCTAGGTTTATATCTCCTCATTCTGAGCTATGTCATAATGCTGAGTTTAAATCTCATAATTCTGAGTTCATATCTCGTAATTCTGAGTTGATATCTTGCTTTTCTAGGTTTATATCTCACAATTCTGAGTTTATATCTCGTAATTCTGAGTTTATATCTCGTAATTCTCAGTTTATATCTCGTAATTCTGAGTTGATATCTTGCTTTTCTAGGTTTATATCTCCTCATTCTCAGTTTATATCTCACAATTCTGAGTTTATATCTCGCAATTCTGAGTTTATATCTCATAATTCTGAGTTTATATCTCGTAATTCTGAGTTTATATCTCGTAATTCTGAGTTTATATCTCGTAATTCTGAGTTTATATCTTGCTTTTCTAGGTTTATATCCCATAATTCTCAGTTTATATCTCACAATTCTGAGTTTATATCTCGCAATTCTGAGTTTATATCTCATAATTCTGAGTTTATATCTCGTAATTCTGAGTTTATATCTCATAATTCTGAGTTTATATCTCGTAATTCTGAGTTTATATCTCATAATTCTGAGTTTATATCTCGCAATTCTGAGTTTATATCTCATAATTCTGAGTTTATATCTCATAATTCTGAGTTTATATCTCGTAATTCTGAGTTTATATCTCGCAATTCTGAGTTTATATCTCATAATTCTGAGTTTATATCTCGTAATTCTGAGTTTATATCTCGCAATTCTGAGTTTATATCTCATAATTCTGAGTTTATATCTCGTAATTCTGAGTTTATATCTCATAATTCTGAGTTTATATCTCATAATTCTGAGTTTATATCTCGCAATTCTGAGTTTATATCTCATAATTCTGAGTTTATATCTCATAATTCTGAGTTTATATCTCGTAATTCTGAGTTTATATCTCGTAATTCTGAGTTTATATCTCGTAATTCTGAGTTTATATCTTGCTTTTCTAGGTTTATATCCCATAATTCTCAGTTTATATCTCATAATTCTGAGTTTATATCTCGTAATTCTGAGTTTATATCTCATAATTCTGAGTTTATATCTCGTAATTCTGAGTTTATATCTCATAATTCTGAGTTTATATCTCGTAATTCTGAGTTTATATCTCATAATTCTGAGTTTATATCTCGTAATTCTGAGTTTATATCTCGTAATTCTGAGTTTATATCTCGTAATTCTGAGTTTACATCTCATAATTCTGAGTTTATATCTCGTAATTCTGAGTTTATATCTCCTCATTCTGAGTTATCTCATAATTCTGAGTTTGTATCTCATAATTCTAGGTTTATATCTCCTCATTCTGAGTTATGTCATAATTCTGAGTTTAAATCTCGTAATTCTGAGTTGATATCTTGCTTTTCTAGGTTTATATCCCACAATTCTGAGTTTATATC
Organism: Carassius carassius; assembly: GCF_963082965.1. NCBI lineage: Eukaryota > Metazoa > Chordata > Actinopteri > Cypriniformes > Cyprinidae > Carassius > Carassius carassius. Next base: position 579,141 of record NC_081784.1, read on the forward strand.
TCACAATTCTGAGTTTATATCCCACAATTCTGAGTTTATATCCCACAATTCTGAGTTTATATCCCACAATTCTCAGTTTATATCCCACAATTATCAGTTTATATCCCACAATTCTCAGTTTATATCTCGCAATTCCGAGTTTATATCTACTCATTCAGAGTTATGTCATAATTCTAGGTTTATATCTCCTCATTTTGAGTTATGTCATAATTCTGAGTTTATATCTCGTAATTCTGAGTTTATATCTTGCTTTTCTAGGTTTATATCCCACAATTCTAAGTTTATATCCCACAATTCTCAGTTTATATCTCACATTTCTGAGTTTATATCTCGTAATTCTGAGTTTATATCTCGTAATTCTGAGTTTATATCTCGTAATTCTGAGTTTGTATCTCATAATTCTAGGTTTATATCTCCTCATTCTGAGTTTATATGTCATAATTCCAAGTTTATATCTGATAATTCTGAGTTTATATCTTGTAATTCTGAGTTTATATCTGATAATTCCAAGTTTAAATATCCCAATTCTGAGTTTATATCTCGTAATTCTGAGTTGATATCTTGCTTTTCTAGGTTTATATCCCACAATTCTGAGTTTATATCTCATAATTCTGAGTTTATATCTCGTAATTCTGAGTTAGTATCTCATAATTCTAGGTTTATATCTCCTCATTCTGAGTTATGTCATAATTCTGAGTTTATATCGCGTTATTCTGAGTTTGTATCTCATAATTCTAGGTTTATATCTCCTCATTCTGAGTTATGTCATAATTCTGAGTTCATATCGCGTTATTCTGAGTTTGTATCTCATAATTCTAGGTTTATATCTCCTCATTCTGAGTTATGTCATAATTCTGAGTTTAAATCTCATAATTCTGAGTTTAAATCTCATAATTCTGAGTTCATATCTCGTAATTCTGAGTTGATATCTTGCTCTTCTAGGTTTATATCTCACAATTCTGAGTTTATATCTCGTAATTCTTAGGATGTATCTCATAATTCTGAGTTTATATATTGTAATTCTGAGTTTATATCTCACAATTCTGAGTTTATATCTCGTAATTCTGAGTTTATATCTTGCTTTTCTAGGTTTATATCCCATAATTCTCAGTTTATATCTCATAATTCTGAGTTTATATCTCGTAATTCTGAGTTTATATCTCACAATTCTGAGTTTATATCTCGTAATTCTGAGTTTATATCTTGCTTTTCTAGGTTTATATCCCATAATTCTCAGTTTATATCTCACAATTCTGAGTTTATATCTCGTAATTCTGAGTTTATATCTCATAATTCTGAGTTTATATCTCGTAATTTTGAGTTTATATCTCGTAATTCTGAGTTTATATCTCGTAATTCTGAGTTTATATCTCATAATTCTGAGTTTATATCTTGTAATTCTGAGTTTGTATCTCATAATTCTAGGTTTATATCTCCTCATTCTGAGTTATGTCATAATTTTGAGTTTAAATCTCATAATTCTGAGTTGATATCTTGCTTTTCTAGGTTTATATCCCACAATTCTGAGTTTATATCTCGTAATGTTTAGGGTGTATCTCATAATTCTGAGTTTATATCTCGTAATTCTGAGTTTATATCTCATAATTATGAGTTTATATCTCGTAATTCTGAGTTTATATCTCATAATTCTGAGTTTATATTTCGCAATTCTGAGTTTATATCTCATAATTCTGAGTTTATATCTCGTAATTCTGAGTTTATATCTCATAATTCTGAGTTTATATCTCGCAATTCTGAGTTTATATCTTGTAATTCTGAGTTTGTATCTCATAATCCTGAGTTTATATCTCCTCATTCTGAGTTTATATCTTGTAATTCTGAGTTATGTCATAATTCTGAGTTTAAATCTCATAATTCTGAGTTGATATCTTGCTTTTCTAGGTTTATATCCCACAATTCTGAGTTTATATCTCGTAATTTTTAGGGTGTATCTCATAATTCTGAGTTTATATCTCGTAATTCTGAGTTTATATCTCATAATTCTGAGTTTATATCTCGCAATTCTGAGTTTATATCTCATAATTCTGAGTTTATATCTCATAATTCTGAGTTTATATCTCATAATTCTGAGTTTATATCTCGTAATTCTGAGTTTATATCTCATAATTCTGAGTTTATATCTCATAATTCTGAGTTTATATCTCATAATTCTGAGTTTATATCTCGTAATTCTGAGTTTATATCTCGTAATTCTGAGTTTATATCTCGTAATTCTGAGTTTATATCTCATAATTCTGAGTTTATATCTCGCAATTCTGAGTTTATATCTCATAATTCTGAGTTTATATCTCGCAATTCTGAGTTTATATCTCATAATTCTGAGTTTATATCGCGTTATTCTGAGTTTGTATCTCATAATTCTAGGTTTATATCTCCTCATTCTGAGTTATGTCATAATTCTGAGTTCATATCGCGTTATTCTGAGTTTGTATCTCATAATTCTAGGTTTATATCTCCTCATTCTGAGTTATGTCATAATTCTGAGTTTAAATCTCATAATTCTGAGTTTAAATCTCATAATTCTGAGTTCATATCTCGTAATTCTGAGTTGATATCTTGCTCTTCTAGGTTTATATCTCACAATTCTGAGTTTATATCTCGTAATTCTTAGGATGTATCTCATAATTCTGAGTTTATATATTGTAATTCTGAGTTTATATCTCACAATTCTGAGTTTATATCTCGTAATTCTGAGTTTATATCTTGCTTTTCTAGGTTTATATCCCATAATTCTCAGTTTATATCTCATAATTCTGAGTTTATATCTCGTAATTCTGAGTTTATATCTCACAATTCTGAGTTTATATCTCGTAATTCTGAGTTTATATCTTGCTTTTCTAGGTTTATATCCCATAATTCTCAGTTTATATCTCACAATTCTGAGTTTATATCTCGTAATTCTGAGTTTATATCTCATAATTCTGAGTTTATATCTCGTAATTTTGAGTTTATATCTCGTAATTCTGAGTTTATATCTCGTAATTCTGAGTTTATATCTCATAATTCTGAGTTTATATCTTGTAATTCTGAGTTTGTATCTCATAATTCTAGGTTTATATCTCCTCATTCTGAGTTATGTCATAATTTTGAGTTTAAATCTCATAATTCTGAGTTGATATCTTGCTTTTCTAGGTTTATATCCCACAATTCTGAGTTTATATCTCGTAATGTTTAGGGTGTATCTCATAATTCTGAGTTTATATCTCGTAATTCTGAGTTTATATCTCATAATTATGAGTTTATATCTCGTAATTCTGAGTTTATATCTCATAATTCTGAGTTTATATTTCGCAATTCTGAGTTTATATCTCATAATTCTGAGTTTATATCTCGTAATTCTGAGTTTATATCTCATAATTCTGAGTTTATATCTCGCAATTCTGAGTTTATATCTTGTAATTCTGAGTTTGTATCTCATAATCCTGAGTTTATATCTCCTCATTCTGAGTTTATATCTTGTAATTCTGAGTTATGTCATAATTCTGAGTTTAAATCTCATAATTCTGAGTTGATATCTTGCTTTTCTAGGTTTATATCCCACAATTCTGAGTTTATATCTCGTAATTTTTAGGGTGTATCTCATAATTCTGAGTTTATATCTCGTAATTCTGAGTTTATATCTCATAATTCTGAGTTTATATCTCGCAATTCTGAGTTTATATCTCATAATTCTGAGTTTATATCTCATAATTCTGAGTTTATATCTCATAATTCTGAGTTTATATCTCGTAATTCTGAGTTTATATCTCATAATTCTGAGTTTATATCTCATAATTCTGAGTTTATATCTCATAATTCTGAGTTTATATCTCGTAATTCTGAGTTTATATCTCGTAATTCTGAGTTTATATCTCGTAATTCTGAGTTTATATCTCATAATTCTGAGTTTATATCTCGCAATTCTGAGTTTATATCTCATAATTCTGAGTTTATATCTCATAATTCTGAGTTTATATCTCGCAATTCTGAGTTTATATCTCGCAATTCTGAGTTTATATCTCATAATTCTGTTATGTCATAATAATAAAGAATTGCATGATCATGAAAAAACATTATCGGCACATAAGGGCATCATTTCAGTGTTATTAATATAAACACTTGACTAAACAGACTTCATTTTATACACAACATCCTTTAGAGTCAAGTCACCTTTATTTCTATAGCGTTTTATATAAAACAGATTGTCAAAGCATGTATATGTTTGTGTGTGTGTGTGTGTGTGTGTGTGTACAGTGCATGTATAATTATTACACAAGTTGATATTTTGATCATGTATTTTTCCTGGAACATTTTAAAATTTTAATTGATATATCATTTTTAATGAAGGCTTATATTATTTTTTTTACAGATAAAATAAGCCAAAAAGAGATGTAACTCAGACTGAGAAGTCAAAGATTATTAAAAGATTATTACAAAAGTTTTAAGAGTAACTTCAGGAACCCTTGAGTCTCCAAGACAAACTTTTCAGGATAAGAGATGGACTGAAAATAAACTCCCAAAACTTACTGCCAGATTCTGGAACATCAATTCTTCAAACAGTGGTGCTGGTCTGTCCGTAAAGCAGAAAGAAAGAAAGAAAGAAAGAAAGAAAGAAAGAAAGAAAGAAAGAAAGAAAGAAAGAAAGAGAAATATATTTTTTTCTTGGAAAGGTTAGAAATCTTTCTCTCATTAGATGTTTGCAAAATGTGCTTGGAAAAAAAATAAGATCAGAATATCAACAATCATAATTATGCATTTACTATGGGTGTGTGTGTGTGTGTGTGTGTGTGTGTGTGTGCATGCATACATAAGGGTCAAATTAAAACTACAAACGTTTCTCACACACACACACACACACACACACACACACAGATTCTTCTTGGAAGTTTAAGAAAGCTTTCTCTCATCGGATCTTTTGCCATTACTTTTGTCCCTCTGCAGGTATTCGGGAAACTTCCAGGATCACACCTTCATCATCACGTTCTTCACCACCTGCTTCATCTTTCCTCTCGGTGTGATCATCGTCTGCTACTGCAAACTGCTCCGGAAGCTCAGAAAGGTCAGTCGCTCCACAACATCTGGAGTCCAGTGGCTCATTAGACGATTGATTCAATGAATCTTAATGATCTCCGTGTGCTTTCTGATGCCATCACAACTGCAAACTGACCTCAGTGTGGAGACCAACCATAAAAATTATCTGAAGTTACCATGTGGGATAAACCTGATTTCCAGTAGATGTTATTTATACATACTGCCATCATCAGATTCAATTATTTTGTCAGCACACATTATGTGTGTGTTTGCAGGTGTCTAACACGCATGGCAGGCTGGGTAATGCCAGGAAGCCAGAGCGTCAGGTGACTCGTATGGTGATTGTGATGATCGTGGCCTTCATGGTGGCCTGGACTCCATACGCTGCGTTCTCTATCGTGGTCACAGCACTTCCCAGCATTCACCTGGACCCCCGGCTGGCAGCAGCTCCGGCGTTCTTCTCCAAAACCGCTGCGGTTTACAACCCCATCATCTACGTGTTCATGAACAAACAGGTGACATTTGCATTTTTTAATCCAAAAAAGTTAAACTTCATGCATTGCCTGGGAATCAAACTGCATGTCTTCTGTCGAATGATTGATAGTTTAAAGGTTACAAAAACTTTCTTGAAATCTTCATGACATGTTTTCAATCTCTCTAAATCTTTAAAATGACTCTTTGTTAGTTATTTGAATTAAAGGAGAAGGAAACTTCATCATTTGCTCTCAAAATAGCATATTCTGGATCATTCAGGTGGAGACGAGTCATCTTCATCTTCATCATCATGATATTAGATCCTCAGAAGAGAGCAGACTGACAGCGTTACATAAACTCATCCTTTGATTGGTGTTGTTAGTCATCAGCTTCATCTTTAATAATAAATGGATCATCAATAAATAAGCAGTAAAATGCATCGTGAAGCGAGCGCAGAATGGTTTTTAAACTAAAATGATTTGCCCTGATAACACCTGCATCTCTCTGTTACCGTTCTTGTTATTAAAGGCTAAATAAAAAGAGGCATCATTTAATAAAGCAGTTCAAACGTCTGAAGAATTAAATCTGATATTTTTATCATTAGAAGCTCATGAACATAAACCCAATGGAAATACAACTCCTTCCTATGAATGAATACATGAATATGAATACTTCCTATGAATGTCAGATGGCGGGGAAAAAATCGTAATTCTAATTACTTTAATGTTGATTACGGTGATATTACATCATTATGAAAAAATATAAAAGCACAATTCTGAGATAAAAAGTCAAAATTGAAAAACAAATTACAATTGTGATGTATAAACTGAAAATTAAGAACCTTATATTTTTATACAGAAAAGAAATAGCAAAAAAAAAAACTGAACATAAATTCAGAATTGGGTATAAACTAGGTAAAAAAAAAAAAAAAAAAAAAAAAAAATAAAGAAGTAAGGATTGCAAAAGTGCGAAAACTGAAAAATTCGATCAAAAAATCTGAATTGTGAGATAAAAAGTCACAATTAGATTTTTTTTTTATTCAGTGGTGGGAAAAACAAACTATTGTGAGATCTAAACTCAAAATGAAATAATATATATATTTTGAAATGTGAGTTTATAATTCTTGGTGAAAAATGCAAATTGTTTAAATTGTGAGATAAAAAGTTGCCATGACCTTTTTTTTAATCATTTATATTTAAAATGTCAGAATTGCACGAAAACAATGTCTGGATTACAAGAAACTAAGTCTGAGGATAATTATTATTTTCTTTTTCTTATTTTTTTTCTTATTTATTTAGTGGTAGAAAAGGACTATCATAATTTCTACCTGAAACGGCACTGCTGGTATTTCTTCTGAATA
>NC_081784.1:591005-601005 GCF_963082965.1 Carassius carassius
TGTGCATTTCAGTAAAGTTTTACAAACGCTCCCGCTGTCCATGTAAAATCCTTACTTTCTTAATAAACGATTCAGGTTAAATGTTATGAATGCATTTACGCTGACTTTGAAAACGTGCAAAGTTGATGAAATATTCACTGCATTAAATACTCTGATCCTGAAGGATGTGATTTACACGGGTGGAAGATTATTTCCACCACAGAATAAAAATATGAAAAAGCTAGATGTGAGTTTTTATCCACAATTCACATTTTTCTTAGAATTAGAGTTGTATAGTTTTCTGCCATGAAAAAAAGGTATTGCAAGTTTTATTTAAACATTTTTGGCTTTTTTTGTTTTACCTTAGAACTTCACATCTTGCAATTCTGTAAAAAAGAAGAAAAAAAAAAGTTCCCATCTTGCTATTATGAGTTTTATTTATTTTTTAATTCTTGCAATTAAAAATTTTCATTTTACGAGTTTTTTTGTTTTGTCTATTTTTTGTTCTTGTTTCCACCAAGGAATAAAAAAAAATCTTACGAATGTAATTGCAGCATTTTAGCTCACAATTAAAGTACCTCACTTTTTTCTCCCAATTGCAAGTTGTCTGTTTTCTTGGAATTCTGATTTTATATTTTCCTAAAACCATTTTAAGATCTTTTCTTTCTCTTGCTCTCTCTCTTTATTTTGCACTATGGAATAAAAAAAGTAATTCCTTTTTATCTCACATTTTAGCCCCCCCCCCCCCCCCCAGAATTCAAAATGTACATCTCACAATTCTATAAAATAAAATTCTATAAAAATAAGTTAATTGCATCCTTTTAATCTCACAATTTTAAGTTAGAACATCTTGAGTTAATATCTCTTCTTTTCTTCTCAGAATTGTGAGATGTAAACACAGAACTGAGAGAAAAACAATCAGAACTGTGAGATAAGTATTTTTTTTCATGATGGAATTGAGCTTCATATATAAATGTGAAGTGATGAGCAGAGGGAACTCCGAGGGCTGATGGCAGTCTGTTTCTTCATCATGATGCTCTGTTCAATTCGAGACACTCCACCATCTCTCAGGAAAGTGAGTGAGGTTATAGTTTACAGGCAGTGATTAATTCAAAGAGTAATTTACATGTTTATATAGAGTGTAGCACTTACAGAGCTCATTTTGATTTATCAGGGCAAGGAAACAGAAACGCACACCTTCAGGATGATTTATTATCTGCTGGAGTGCTTACAGTTGTGAGTGAGAGAGAGAGGATGCAGACCTCTTGCATTAGTGTTTCTCAGTTTTATATGATAGTAAATGTCTTATTCAACTTTTGCATGCAACAAATTATATTGCATGCAAAATAACAAAAAGCTAAAACCTTTATAATCATGCATATTTACAATATAAATACTTGTATACTTTTTAAACAAATATTGTTATACGAAAAAAAAACTTAAATTCATGCATATATATATATATATATATATATATATATATATATATACAATAGTCAATGTCTTATTCAAATTTTGTATGTAACAAATAAGGTTACAAGCAAATAATAAAAATTAAAAACTCTTTATACTCGTGCATATATCTGATATAAAGTTTTCTTAACTTTTGCATGCAACATATCACAAATGCAACATATGCAAATAATAAAATGCAAAACTCTTTATACTCAACATATTTACAATATATAGAGACTTCTCAACAGATGTTACAAGCAAATTATAAAATACAACCCTTTATACGTATGCATATTTATAAATTATTACTTTTGCATGTATAAAATTGTTACATGCTAATGATAAAAAATTAAAAAAATGGCTAAAAACTTTTATAATCATGCATTTTTACAAAATACTGTAAAAACATATAAACTTTTACATGTAAAAAATAATGTTAAATACACATAATAATATGCAAAAAATTTGTACTCCTGCATATTTAAAATATAAAGACTTATATGCATATTTTTGTTATAAGGGCTTATGAACTTTTGCATGTAACAAATAATGTGACATGCCAATTGTACGAATTATAAAATGCAAACCCACTATACTCATGCATATCTACAATACATGTAAAAGTGTATAACATTTTGCATGATACACATAATGCAAATAATAAAATGCAAAAACCTTTAAACTCATGCATATTTACAAAATCACTTGTAGATGTCAGGGTCACGTGTGATTTATCAGACCCTTGTCAGATCAGACAGATGAAACACGGACGGGTTGTGTGACACTATAAAAACACAGCGTAGATGACATTAAACACAGCTCCTCTGACAACACACATAAACCTGGCTCCGATCAGCGATTCACTGAAATTCAAGAGACATTTACAAACCAAAGCTATGAAGCTGTCATCTTAATATATTTGCATGTTGTTGCTCATATTAATTAACATCAAAGTTTGATTTGAATGAATTTAGTTTCATGTCGTCTCCTAAAGTGTTTTGGCACACGTCTTTGGATCTGTACTGTATACTACTCTGGAGAACACTCACCTGGAACTGAGATGGATTTCATGTCACATGCACACACTGATGACATACGACTGTCTTTGCTTCTGTAATCGAGTTCATGGGAGCATAAATCAAACTCTTATCACTGAAATAACTAACCTAGTGAGTCGCCTACATAGACAGCACTGCAGGGCACCACAGGTGACTGCTATCACTGATATACTGTTATAGCTTTTTAACATTTTTGTTCACATTAAGAATTTTTGTGCAATATTAGTTTTTCTTTTTTAAATAATTTTGTTGTGTTTTTCAAATAGTATTTAAAATATAGTATTATTCACACAAATTTATTTATTCATTTTAATTGACTTATTTTACTATAGTTTTGTTTTAATAATTAGATTTTTATAATAAATTTATATAATTTTACTTTTAGTTACATTTCTAATAATTTTGTTGTTTTATTATTATTTTATCTAATTTATGTATTATAAAATTTTTATTATTTTGTATTCGTTACTTTAAATTTATTGAGTTTGTAATTGTATTACAGTATTTATACATTTTATTTATTAATTTTTGTATTTAGTAGTTTAGTAAATGCCTTTTATTTTATTTTATTTTTATATATTTTATTTCAACTAACAGTTTTTTTTATGGTTTTTATTGCAACATTTATTTAAAATTGTCGTATGAAAAAAGGTCAAATATATGTTTAAAAACATATTGTTTTATGTATATAATATATATAAACATTGATAATTTTCAATTTTGAAATGCATCAGTTGATTATCAATGAAGCTTTTTTGTTTCTGGGTTTTAGTTTTAGTAACAGCTGCTCATGCTAAGTGTTTTGGGTTTACATTTTAATTTTAAATGACACTAAAAGGATATTAGGAATAATGATCTGTCTTTGTTAAAGTAATTTAATGAAGACGGAAGATGCTGGTCAGAAGAAAGAGTTATGATCTGTCAGCTCATATATTTGCTGATGTTCCTCCAGATGTGATGAAACGCTCCTGCGCTGAAGATTAATGGAAAGCAGAAGATCGGCGATGTGGAGCTAGGCTTCATGAAGACGAGAGCTGTGTGTGATTAATCACTCTCAAACCCAGCGCTACCTACAGAGAAAAAATCACACACATCGCCTCAAAACACATCCACTAATCGAACGCTGGCTAACACTCAAGGGTTAATAATAGCATAGATAGCACTTTTTCACTGGAGGAAGTGTTATTATGGATTATAGGCTCTATGTATTTGAGTTAAAAACATATTTTGTTTCATGTTTTGTCTTCTCCAGGTGTTCACTGATGGACTGGAGTGCTGTGGATTATTGTGATGTTTTTATCAGACTCTCATTCTGACGGCACCCATTCACTGCAGAGCACCCATTGATGAGACACTGATGCAGTGCTACATTTCTACAAACCTGATGAAGAAACAAACTCATGCTGATGCTTTAATCCGGAAAACTAGATTAGATAGTTGGTGTTGGACAGGGATGGTAATTATTTAATCCATGAAAGCTTTGATTCCTGTTACTTGAATCGGTCTTAACTATGTACTAAACAAACCAAAGAAAAAAAAAGAATAACAATAATAATACTATATTTGGTAACCAATATGTATTTATTTATTTATGTCCCAGTGTTTACTGTGTTAAAAATAAAAAGACAGCTGATAATAACACTGTATGTAGTGTATTTACACAACTGTTTTAAAATAAAAGATTTCCTGTGTGAGTTTCTGTTATTTTTCAACTGGGAAAAATTACAATTAAAATTAAAATTAAAATTAAAAAAGTCAACAGGTCAAATAAATAAATTAATATTTCATAATTTATACAAATAAATATTTGTATAATTTATAAAAATAAATATATTTTTATAATTTCTAAAAAAATAAATAATTTTTAAAATAGATGCTGTTATACTTGTGTTGTTGGCAGATTTAAAAGCCGTTCTGCATCAGTGAGGATAATGAAAAGAGCTGACGTTTCAGGCTGTTCTTGTCTTTTAATTATTCTCTGTTTGTCACAAAATACAAGAGATTCACGCTTGATTAAAGACGCTAAAGCAGCAGAATTACTGCTGTTCGATTATATTAAGAGCAGTTCAAACTGAACCTCTTCCAGGATGTCCCACCACAGTAATGATATCTGAATACTGTTATAAAATGAGTCTTATTTCATGTTTTCAGACACGCTGGGTTTTCATTACTGAATAACTTTCATTACTGTTATTCTCCAACTAGGATAAACTCTTATTATATATCAGATCTTTCTTCAAAGCACAGGCACTTAGATCTCAAATTAAGACCCTGGTTTGAGTCTCCTCTATTTATAATTTATATTTTAGTTATTTTTATTTTTGTATGCCCATAAATTTAATAATTTAATTAAATTTTTATTTTATTTAAGTGTTTTACTTTTTACATTTATTTCATTTTATATAAATTTATTTATATAAACCACTGAATTTCAATATAAAATTTATTTTCTTTTCTACTTACATTAATTTCATTTTCTATATAATTTTTTGCATATTTTATTATCTATTTTATTATGTTTTAGTTTCCCACCTTTTAAATGTTTGTTTATTCCTTTGTTTGTGTACATGCAACATGGAAGGTTGATAATGGAACTCTACATTCAGTTCTCAATAAAACCTACTAAAATAAATCTTTCGTTTCCTTTAACACAGTGTAAAAGTCCTTGAAGAGAAAGAGATGAATGGACAGATGCGGTCGAATGAGCATTTTCGTACAGGATGGAAAGATCATGAGCTGCTTCACTAATCACAGTGTGTAAAGAAGAAGAAGGAGTAAACGAGAGGAACATCTGTAGTGTGAAGAAGCTTTTTACTGCTGTAAAGACCCTTCACAGATTCCATGGAACCATCGATGCCAATAAAGTCCTTCACTGGACTGAACTTCTGCTCTTCATGGAGAGATCGGCTGATTAAAACACGTCACAAACACTGACTCCAGATTCAGACAAACATCTTCTCTGGAACAGAGTTTGGGAGATTATATGGCCACAAGAAAGACTTATTTTAGATTCAATCTGAAGACCAACACAATTTAGCGGTTCACTAAACACTTCAGTGTGGCCCTGAGCGTTCAGATACACACAGACTCTGCACACAGAAGATTCCTCATTCTGGATCAATTCAGCTACTTTTATTTTTGAATATACCCTGAATATCAGCATACATTAATTTATATTTTTATCCCACTGGATAGCAATATAAATTGTATTTTTTTTTTAAATATTCATACCAATTAATATCAATATACATTATTTTATTTTTTATTTTTATACCACTGGATTTCAATATAATTTTTCTTTTACCAATTAATATAAATATAATTTATTTTTTATTTTTATACCACTGGATTTCAATAGAATTTTTCTTTTACCAATTAATATAAATATACATTTTATTTTATTTTTACACCACTGGATATCAATATAAATGTTATTTTATATATAAAAAAATCATACCACTTAATATTAATATAATTTTTTTTGTATACTACTGAATATAAATAGTTATTAATAGTTATATAAACTAAAAAAATATTTTAGTTTAGTTTTTTTATACCAATGAACATAACTATACATTTTAATTTTATTTTTGTATACCACTGAATATCAATATATAAATTTAAATTTAATATTTATTTAATTACATTTTTGATTCCCACCGGATATCAAAATAAATAAATAAATATATATATATATATATATATATATATATATATATATATATATATATATATATATATATATATATATATATATATATATATATATATATATATATATATTTAAATGTTCATACCAATTAATATCAATATAAAGTTTATTTTATTTTTATACCACTGAATATCATTAAAAAAATTTTTTTATTGTGTAATACACACATAAAACATCTATCTAAGTATTTCTCAGAATACATGTAAATAAACTGTAATATTTTTGCATAATCAACACCACCATCAAAAGGTTTGGGGTTTGTATATTTTCTTTTTTTAATGATTCTGCTCACCAAGGCTGCATTTAATAAAAAATACAGTAAAAACAGTGAAATATTATTCTAATCTAAAACAGCTGTTTTCTGTGTGAATCTGTGTTAAAGAACTGCACTGCAGAGGATGCCCCTATAGAAAGAGCTAAAAATATATAATTATTTCTGTGGGGCAAATCATCTTAATCACTCGCTCGTCTCCATCAGGACCTGTTTGTGTAGTTGATGTTGGAGGATTATAATGAGCAAAGCGAATCCTCAGACGGATCTTAATGAAATGCAACGAGGCTGTGTGTTTGATTTAATGAGGGACAGCGGAGGATTAAGCACCGGTGTGTTTTGGATCCGTCTGCATGAATCCACACACTTCAGTTTGGGAAATAAGAGTTACTGCTGGTCCTTTAGAGGATGAAGTCTGAGAGACGGAATCACACTGAACCAAAACATCATGTGTGTGTGTGCGTTTGTGTGTGTGTGTGTGTGTGTGCTTGTGTGTTTGTGTGTGTGTGTGTGTGTGTGTGTGCGCATGTGAGTGTGTGTGTGAGAGTTTGTGAGTTTTTGTTGATAAGCGCTTCTTATTACATGTTTAGGACGTTGGTTGGCACAGACAATATATATATATATATTTATATTTATTTATTTAATAAAATCATCTTTGTGGTTTAAAGCTGAATTACTATTGTTATACTTCATTCTCAAATTGTTCATGTTAACCACATCAACATTGCATACATGTATTTACAGTGTATCATCTGTAAATTTCAATTTCTGCACAGTCTAATCTCTAATAGTCATACCACTCGAATGTCACGACATATATTCCTCTTTTAAATTCAAAAAGCAGTTTCATGTTCGTAAGAACTCATTCTAAAATGACACGTTTAATTCTCCGCCATCTTTAGATGTAGCCTTCTAGCTCATTCTTAAACCTTACGTAATGACATTGATTGGTTATGAACTTGCTCAGTACTTGATCTGGATCATTTTGAAACAAAAAATAAAAGGAATGCAGCTTTAATAATGGCACTTAGCCATTCAGCGATTTCGGTTTTATTTCTATTAATCATGCAAAGCTAGTCTGCATCAAGACAGAACTGCTACAGACTCCTCGTCTTCTATCCCAGTTTTCTCTCAAACTGACTGAAGGTCTGTAAACAAGGTCTCTCTGGACTACACCTGCACCATCTTTAACCTCACCGCTGGCTTCGTTCAATCGCTCTCTGCAGCATCGCTTGACAACGTTTGCCTTGAAGCGTCAAGTGAAGCCTTCAGCACATCTGTGTCCCTCCAAACCATGGGTTTAAAATTCACAAGCCTGCAGCAAACATAGAGGACTATCGGATGTTGGATATAAACCCTGAATTAAAAACCAAGAAAAGAAACCCATGCGTCTCTGGAGAAGCTGCTCCTCGGTCAGCGCTGCGTCCTCAATGTGTCAAAACTGATCTATCGTCAGCTCTCGACCTGAATGACACCCAACAGACCCGCAGCTCACCTTCAAACATCCTCCTGCCAGAAGAAAAAGCATGCATGAGAATACCATCATATAAATATCAGCATCTGCAGCAAATTCACATTTTTGAATAAAACTGAGCTGGTTTTTCCTCCATATTCTCACTATATCCCACTTTTCTTCAAAGGCTTATCAACATTCTTTTCACATTTGTTTGTGAAAATGTATGAAAAATATCACTGTGCGTGATAATCAAATGAAACATTTTGATAAAAAAATATATAAAGTAACAATAAAGATATAATAATGCTGCCGAATTAGACAAAAACACGCAGATGGTTTAAAATGAACTCGAGAAGAGGTTGAGCAACTATGCACTAAATGCACTAAAGATGTTTTCATATTAAAGTGTTCTTAAAGAAACGCTGCATTATATTTAAAAAGTATATCACAAAAGTGGCTCGTAGGTATATTTACAGAAGTTTAAAGAGGTTCAGAGGTGGCTTGAATACAAATCAAATCATAAATTCATGTTGATAATAAATGATAACAGTCACTGATTTTTAGCACTGAATCACTCATTCAAACGATTCGTTCAAACAGCTGATTCATTCCGGAATGAAGAAAGTGACTGAATCATTGACTCATTCGATTTGTTTAAAAATACAGATTAATTCATAAATAAAACCCTGCTGTGTTGGCTTGGAGATGCACAGTCAGCTGTGACTTTATTTGAAACTATTTACACTGAAAAATAGAGCAAGTCAGGCAATAGTGTTGTAGTCAGACTATTTCCTTCTTGTTTACCGGACTGTTGTATGAAATCAATATCACATTTGCAAACTCCCTCAATAATCATTGAAAGCTGTCACTCATCTCTTCATCGATTTCACAAGTTGCATTATATTCAGAGATGCTCTCTACTGTACGATGAATCTCTTATTTACATTGTGTCTACACTTTGTTAGTAATAATGAGAGGATTCGTGAATAACTCAGCACTGAACAAAACTCTTATGGTGACACACACATTTTTTTCCACTCAATTATGTTGTACTTGAGATCTTGTCATTTTAACATCTTTTCTTGTAATAACATAATTTTAAGACATTAAAACAATATCTTTTCCCATAATGACGAGATATTATATCGTAAAAACGACATATTTTCTTGTTAAAATGACATCTCATAATAGATCTTATAAAGAAATGTTCTTATTAAAACAATTTTTTTTCTTGTAATAATGATACTATTATTGTTATTTTCTATAATATCTTCTATAATGGATATTTAATAATATTTTTTTTACAACATAATGTCATTATTATAAGAAAATAAAGTAATTTTAATGAGAAAAAGATGTTTTAATGAAATAACGTCTTATTATTAGGAGAAAATATGCGGTTTTAATGACCTAACATCTTGTTATTACGAGAAAAGATGTAGGTAAAATGACATTAGATCTCATTTTTATGACATAATTAAGTGGAAAAAATTATGTGTGTGGCAGCAATGTGTCACTGATCAGTTACGAATGAAACTGAAATAGTCACACCGCAGAGCCCTGTGGTACTATTATGTTTTTTGCACACATATCGTGATAGTAGCAGCAACGAGCACTTTAGCTCAAGAGCCTTCATTATTTTAGCTCAATAACAGTTTCAATCAGTCAATCAAGTTTTCTTTTCACTTATTCCACGTCATTATGAATTTAAATGTTTATAACGCGACCCCGACTTTGGCAGAAACCTGAGGAGGATTAATACAAGTTTGAATAAGCTGGAATCAGACTCTTGTTCTTTTGGACTTTAGACCGCAGCGGTGATCATCAGACCATCAACATGCCCAAAGATCATTATGCTTCTAAACTGACTATAGATGGTGAAGAACAGTCTTGACGGAGGCAGCGGTCGAGCACAGAAGCCCAAGAGTCTGTAAACGACTTTCACAGCAAACGCACATCGGTTTCCCAGCCTCTGATAAGTCCAGGGGATTTAGCACTTTGGATTCTGACTGGAAAACATTCACATTATCATGTCCCTCTCTGCACACCAGTTGGCAAACACAATCCAG
>NC_081784.1:611005-646005 GCF_963082965.1 Carassius carassius
TTTTTAGATGTTTTATTTAGTTTTTATGTCTATATAGGTTATTATTTTTTATTATTTTATTTTAGTTATTTTAGTAAAGCTAAATTAAAATGAGAAATGTGCTTGTAATAAAATAAACCAAATTATAAAAAAAATATATATTTATTTTATTTCAGCTAGCTGCCAAGGCAACATTTCTAAGTGTTCTTTAGTGTAAGTAAAATAAAAACCTAACTGGCTAAAACTTTAACAAAATATTCAAAATACAATATACAAATATACACATTTATTCAAAATAATACAAAAAACTGTAAGAGCCGATCGCACCGTCTAAACCCCGACCAGAGTGTCTGAAGAAATGAAAAGAACAGAGAGCGACAGAGAAATCTGAATTATGAGTCAAGAGATGATGATAAAACTGGATTAATGTGCTTTTGTCATCGCGGCTCACATCAGTTCTGTAAGATCATGGGTTTGATTCCCAGGGAAAGCAGGAACAGATCAAATTTGCATTTGGATAAAAGCATCTTCCGGATGCATACATTTAAATATAATGTAATTCAGGAGATTTGGGACACTTTTGCCAAAGATTTTTATAGTTCAGCCTAAATGTTAAAACGCTCATTCAGATCCCAATTCTTTATATTTTCATAAAGCGTGTTTATAAATGTGCAAATTTGCATTTGGTACATTTACTACAATCTGAAAACATGCATCATCTAGATTTGGTGAAGATGCACTTACTGTGCAGAATCAGTCGAGTGAAGAATTATTTATTATGGTTATTATGCTAAAACTAAAACCATTGAAACAACAACAACAACATGTTTGTTTCTTAAAATGAATGTCAAATGAAATACCTAATATATAAAATATTTTATTTCAGGTTACTTGCCAAGACAACTTTTCATTTTGATCTAGTTTAGTACTGAAATAACTAAAACTGACATAAAAATGAATACAGACACATAAATATAACTAATAAGAATGACAAAAATGAACTACAAGTTTTACAAAACATACTGTAGAAATATAATCAATGTATATTATAAAATATGCTTTACTCTATCATCATCAGGTCTGCTGACGTTTTCATTATATATATTACAAAGGAAAGTTAGAGTTTTATGCAATTTCTAACATTTTGCATAAAAATATGCGTTATAAAGTCAGTTCTTACAGGTCAATAAACCCAATCAAAACTTCTAATAACACAATGATGAATGATGATGGATGGAAAAGCATGATGAATGCACAGATTAAGAAGATAAACAGACAATAAACACACACGCAGAAGATAAAAGCTGAAAGGATGTGTTATTATGGATTACGGACGTAATGTATTTCAGTTAAAAACATAAAAAATTTAAGTAGGAGAATGAATGAGAGGTTTGAAAAACATTATGTTAATGTGTTAAAAGTGTAAGTCTGAAAACTGTAGTATTATATTAATTGCTTCTTCCAGATCTCATTGTGAACGATTCATCTTTTGTCTTAATATCCCGATGCTTTTTCTTTCATGAAACATTTCCTTCTGAACTGTTTCCTCTCACCAGCCTGCTTTCCATCGTCTTCCTCATCAATTACATCTTGAAGAGTCAAGAAAACGTTTCTCCAAACTCTTAACCATCTTCAGTCACTCTAATGCAATGAAAAGGTCAGAAACAGCAACGGCTGCGCTGACATTTCACACACAGATCACAGACGCTCGTTTAAAGCGAAGCAAACATCTGAACTCGTGTGTGTCCTCCGGGACCTGCAGAAGAAAGTGCATCCCTAAAGGTGAATCTGAAGAAGAGAATGTCAGACGGCATCCTCCGGGGAAACACATTATATAATTACCCGAGAGAAGAGAGAGAAATTAAACCTCAAGCAAGACTGCATCTCTATCAGCGGCCGGCAGAGACTCACGCTCTGATGTTTCTCACTTTCAGCTGTCACCAAGAGAACGAGTTTATAAACTGGAAACGAGCGCTCGGTCGGTGTGCGAAACCAGCCTAAAAAGGCCAGTGATTATCACTTAATATCTGTGTTTGCTTGTACTTCTGTAATGAAGTAATCTGCCTCCAGCAAGAGCCACATAAACAGGTTACAGTTTTGCAGTGAGATATTAATTTCTTTGAGCTGCTCATTTTTGTTAAGAAATAACGGTGATGTTGAGCTCTACTCCCACAATGCATCAGTGATAGATTCATCTCTACTTCAATACGTCTTTTCATTGGTGTGTGGTTTGTTCGGAGGACAATATTCGTCTGAGATACAACTGTTTGAAAATCTGGAATCTGAGGGAGCAAAAAAATCTAAATATTGAGAAAATCATCTTTAAAGTCGTTCAAATGAAGTTCTTAGCAATGCATATTACTAATCAAGAATTACGTTTTGATATATTTACGGTAGGAAGTTTACTAAATCTCTTCATGGAACATGATCTTTACTTAATATCCTAATGATTTCTGGCATAAAAGAAAAATTGATAATTTTTTTTTTTTAAGAGACTCAAAACAAGGGTCACAAATGTGTTTGAATCAGTTGGGCTTAGTTTAATCTGGATTTGGAAATCTCATATTTTGCTATCAGGTGATCCATCTTATTTTTAGTTCTGTTTTTTTCAAAGAAAAACTGGATTGGATCACTACAGAATAATCCTGATTTCTGGGATCAAAGGAATCCCGATCCTGTTAAAAGGTTTTGAACAACACTTTCGAAACCAAGACTGGATTATGTGATCCAATCCAGTTCCAGAATCCTTTATATTTTTATTTTTAACATTTCATCTTTAAGATCTGATCCAATCGGAGACATGTGAAGTGTGTCTGAAGTGTTTAACCCTTCCCTTCCTGTAATCCCGTCAGCGGCGTATGGGAATGTCGGAGCGCTCACAGAGCCTTCAATTGTTGGCCCGTCTAGTTTTTAATTGTTCAGAAGCTAAGCATGGGTTGAAAATGAATAAATTAATTATGCAAATAAATAGTTAATGCATATCCTGAATGCAACGGCGCGTCTGAATTTGAAAGAGATTACATCCTGACAGAGCATCTCCTCTCAGACGAGTCTATTAGCGTGAGGTTTTACGTGAATGAAACGCATTCAACTGCTATAGAAATACCTCTGGATGTTCAGGGATTCATGCATTAAATGAAGCTCAAGATACTTCAGTCTTATTGGCAACTGAAAGCATATTTTTTTTTAAATAAATTATTTTCTTACTAATCAATGGGTTTACCAACTGTGAATATCACATGTATTTATTTATTTATTTTCATTAAATGTATTATCTTAAATAAATCATGTTTATTATTTCATTTGATTACTAAATATATATGTTTTTATTACATTTAAGTATTTATTTATTTATTCATTTATTTTCATCAAATGTATTGTTTTAAATAAATTATTATTTTTTTTAATTAATTTTATTAAATTACTAAATACATATTTTTATTAAATTACATTTAAGTATAATTGTTTTTATTAAATGCATAATTAAATTATTATTTTTTAAATTAATTTTATTAAATTACTAAATACATATTTTTTTATTAAATTACATTTAAGTATAATTGTTTTTATTAAATGCATTATTTAAAAAAAATAGTATTATTATTATTAATTTTATTAAATCACTAAATATTTTTATAAAATTAAATGTATCAATTTATTTATTTTCATTAAATGCATTATTTTTTTTACATATTAATATAATTTTTTAATAAATTTAATTAAATTATTAAATAAATATTTTAGTAATTTACATTTAAGTACTTTTTTAAATAATTACAAATGAATAATATAGCAAAACAGTTGTATGTTACCAAATATAGCCTTAAAACATACAAGCAAATATACAGTATTTAAGGGAAACAAACAAAGAAACAGATTACAGTCAAAAAAGCGAAAAGTGCTTTCATATCTGAGAATGCTTTTAGTATCTAAGATTTTTTTCTGGAATATTGCTGTTTTATTGTTACTTGTGACATCATAGACATTAGCCATAACATAGCCATTGCCCCATGAAACCATGTGCAAGTTTCTATACTTATTTGATGGTTTTGTGTGTTTATGTGTTGTTGCTTATTTTCATGCTAAAGATGAGTTTTATCTCCAACACATGGCTGTGAATCTGATCAATATTTCAGCTCTTAAAGCACATCAGATGTTAGGTTTGATCTCCATATCAAACATCTGCTTCTGTGCACACGTCATTACAAACTCATAGCAAAATATTCATTTTTATATAAATATATGTTACTCTCAATGACGATGAACATTATTTCACCCATGTTTTCACAAATAATTTTCAGAAAAGTTTAAAAACATTTAAGTAAACATTATAGACACTTTATTTGCATTTAATATGGTTTTTATGCATATTAATGGGATGTTTACAAGTTCAAAGTTTAAGATAAAAAAAAGAAGTATCTTATGCCTTCATAAATTAAAAAAATATAAATCAAATAATAATAATAAAAAATAAATTGAATGAACAATATAATTGTGAAATATTATTACAATGTAAAACAGCTGTTGTCTAAATGTTAAAATGTAATTTATTTTTGAATAATCAGAAATGTTTCTTGAGCAGTATTAGAAATCATCATATTTTCATGATTTCTGAAGATCATGTGACACTGAAGACTGGAGGAATAATGCTGAAAATACAGCGGAGCATCACAGAAATAAATTACACTTTAACACAGATTCACACAGAAAACAGCTGTTTTACATTAGAATAATATTTCACTATTTTTACTTTATTTTTGATCAAATAAATGAAGCCTTGATGAGCAGAAGAGACTCTTTTAAAAACATAACAGTAGTGTGGATCATAGAAAAGTGATCAAAATTAGATGAAGAGTATGCACATTAAAACTTATTTTTGTTTTGTTGAGCTCATTAAATGTTTTTGGGTGCAACAGTGCATCTTTTTCTAGCTCATAATTCTAGGTCAAATAACAACAACAAATATATACTGTATATATATATATATATATATATATATATATATATATATATATATATATATATATATATATATATATATAATATACAGCAGCCATGGTTCACTCATAGAAACCGAATAAACAGGCTTTATTTGATTTATGCAAAATATATTTTATTTACCTTATAATAATAATTCTTTTTATTATTGGGGAGAAATGTGACCTAAACTTTTATTTTATGTATTTATTTATTTATTTTTGTTATTTCTTCACTCAATAAATCTGTATCTGCAAAGAAAGGGGGAAAAATAAATAAAAGCGATGCTAAGGGAAGATTAAATGTAAACGTGAGACGTACCTGTCACACTTTCTGAGTCTGCTTTAACCTTCTCATAGAGAAGGCAGAAAGTTCAGAACTGGATTATAACATTGGATGGTTACATTTTGCATAAAAAATAAAAACTAAAAAACATTCAGGCATTCATTGTCTTCAGAATGTTTCTACCTCTGAAACAAAACTGTACCCTTAAACTCAGTTTCACTCAAAAACAGTCACACTGTTATTACATTATTATTTTTTCTGTATTTTTGATCAAATAAATGCAGGCTTGATGAGCAGAAGAAACTTCTTTCAAAAACATTAAAAATAGTAATGTTTCCAAACTTTTGATCTGTACTGTGTATATATATATATATATTGCAAACTGCACTACTTTTTCAGGATTTTTTTGATGAATAAAAATTAAAACCAACATAATTTGCTCTAAATATAAATCTTTGCTATCACTTCTTAACAGTTTAACATCCTTGCTGAATAAAAGTTTTAATTTCTTTCTAAAAAAAATTTACTGACCACAAACTTTTGAACAGTAGTGAATATTGTTAGAAAATACTAATGTTTTAAGTATTTTTTTTACTTTTCGTTCATCAAAATAATAAAAAAGTATTTTACATCTTGATAATATTTCACAACATTGTTTTTTCCCCCTGTATTTTTTAATCAAACAAATACTGCTTTTATGAGCAGAATAAACTCCTGCAAAATAATAAAAAACATTAAAAATAGTTTTTTTTTAAGAAACTATATTTATAACACATGATTTTTTAAATTATTGTTTTCTTTCATATATATATATATATATATATATATATATATTTTTTTTTTCATAAGTACATCTATATAAATAAAAAAAGCATGAGAAATATTGCTTTTGCAAATGGGTTAATTAAAATTTCTTCTTAATTTATTTTAATTCAAACATTTTTTTCAAGAAGCAAAATAACACTTTTTTTTGCTTTAGTTAACTATAAGAACCCTGTTTAGTACAGCTGCTTCGTCCTTCTCCATGCTTTTCTTTGCTTTTCCACCAATGATTCAACGCTCAATTAATGAAGAATATGAAGATTTCAATCTCCTGAAGACAATCTGAGCGACTTGACAAAAGAATCATATTTAACATATTACACCATGTTGTTGATCTTTAGTGAAATATAGAACGAGGATCTTCCTGATGTACTTTGACAGGTGTTTTTACAGCAAAGAGATGAAAATAGAGCAAAACTTCCTTCTTTGGTCTCCTGCATCTCAGAGACACACTAAAGTTTTCTCTTCTCTTTCTGTGGAAAAGCCAAACTTTCTCTCAAACATATCTGAGCGAACGATATCTCAGGTGGTCTTGGGTAGATTTATTATGTTGTACGGCGTCAGCAGCATCTGCTGAAGGAGGAGGATCAATCTAAAGGAAGAATAAACTTCAGATTTATGTCCCATCCAAACAAACACTTTGCATTTCAGATTTACGGTTTAAAGGGATAGTACACCAAAATTATCATTTACTCTCCCTTCTCATAAGCCAAAAAAAATAAAATAAAATTCTATAAATAAAATTCTGGGGCAAGAAAAAACATTATTTATTTATACATGTTATGATTTAAATCCCTCTCCTTGAACTGTCACCTTATCGTGGTGGAGAGGTTTGAGTACCCGAATGATCCTGGGAGCTATGTTGTCTGGGGCTATATGCTCCTGGAAGGGTCTCCCAAGGCAAACAGGTCCTTGGTGACGGGCCAGACTAAGAACAGTTCACAAACCCCTTTATGTTGGAAAATACACCAAGGACCGAGACGTCGCCCGGCATGGCGCAGCCGGGGCCCCACCCTGGAGCCAGGCCCGGGGTTGGGGCTCGTATTCGAGCACCTGGTGGCCGGGCCTCCCCCAATGGGGTCCGGCCAGGCTCAGCCCGAAGGAGTGACGTGGGACCGCCCTCCTGTGGGCTCACCACCTGCAGGAGGGAGCGTAAGGGGCCGGTGCATAGTGTATCGGGCGACCCGATCTCTGGACGCGGAATCTGGCTTTAGGGACGTGGAATGTCACCTCGTTGGCAGGGAAGGAGCCTGAGCTTGTGCGGGAGGTCGAGAGGTACCGACTAGAGATAGTCGGGTCACCTCCACGCACAGCTTGGGCTCTGGAACTACACTTCTTGAAAGAGGCTGGACTCACTACCATTCTGGAGTTGCCCATGGTTAGAGGCAGAGGGCTGGAGTGGCGTTTTGCCCCGGTGAACGAGAGGGTCACTTCCCT
This sequence comes from Carassius carassius, assembly GCF_963082965.1. NCBI lineage: Eukaryota > Metazoa > Chordata > Actinopteri > Cypriniformes > Cyprinidae > Carassius > Carassius carassius. Next base: position 618,506 of record NC_081784.1, read on the forward strand.
GCGCCTTCGAGTCGGAGATAGGTCTCTCACTGTCGTTTATGCCTACGGGCCGAATGGCAGTGCGGACTACCCGGCCCTCTTGGAGTCTCTGGGAGGGGTGCTGGAAAGTGCTCCGACTGGAGACTCCTTCGTTCTACTGGGAGACATCAACGCCCACGTGGGCAGTGACAGTGACATCTGGAGGGGCGTATTTGGGAGGAACGGCCCCCCTGATCTGAACCCGAGTGATGTTCTGTTATTGGATTTCTGTGCTGCTCACGGTTTGTCCATAACGAACACCATGTTCAAGCATAAGGGTGTCCATCAGTGCACGTGGCACCAGGACACCCTAGGCCGTAGGTCGATGATCGACTTTGTGGTCGTGTCATCAGATCTTCGGCCTTCGGGAGTCTGGAGATATTGAGTCCGAGTGGACCATGTTCTCCACCTCCATTGTCGCTGCAGCTGCTCGGAGCTGTGGCCGTAAGGTTTCCGGTGCCTGTCGAGGCGGCAGTCCCCGAACCCGGTGGTGGACACCGGAAGTAAGGGATGCCGTCAAGCTGAAGAAGGAATCCTATCGGGCCTGGATGGCTTGTGGGACTCCTGAGGCAGCTGACAGGTACTGGCAGGCCAAGCAGACTGCAGCCCGGGTAATCGTGGAGGCAAAAAATCGGGCCTGGGAGGAGTTCGATGAGCCCATGGAGAAAGACTATCGGTTGGCCTCAAAGAGATTCTGGCAAACCGTTCGACGCCTCCGGAGGGGGAAGCAGTGCCCTACCAACACTGTTTACAGTGGAGATGGGCACCTGTTGACCTCAATTGTTCCGTTGAGGAAGCAGGGGCTGGGGACATGGAGGAGGACTCGTCCGTCACCCGGGCTGAAGTCATTGAGGTAGTTAAAAAGCTCCTTGAGTGGATGAGATCCGCCCTGAGTACCTCAAGTCTCTGGATGTTGTGGGGCTCTCTTGGCTGACACGCCTCTGCAACGTCGCATGGCGGTTGGGGACAGTACCTCTGGACTGGCAGACAGGGGTGGTGGTCCCTCTTTTCAAGAAGGGGGACCGGAGAGTGTGTTCCAACTATAGGGGGATCATACTTCTCCCCGGGAAAGTCTATACCAGGGTACTGGAGAGGAGAATTCGGCCGATAGTGGAACCTTGGATTCAGGAGGAACAGTGTGGTTTTCGTCCCGGTCGTAGAACACTGGACCAGCTCTATACCCTTTCCAGGGTGCTGGAGGGTTCATGGGAGTTTGCCCAACCAGTTCACATGTGTTTTGTGGATTTGGAGAAGACATTCGAGCACCTCCAAGCCAAGTCCAAGGCCATGGTCCTCAGTCGGAAAAGGGTGGATTGCCATCTTCAGGTTGGTGGAGAGTTCCTGCCTCAAGTGGAGGAGTTTAAGTATCTTGGGGTCTTGTTCACGAGTGAGGGAAGGATGCAACGTGAGATTGACAGACGGATCGGTGCAGCTTCTGCAGTAATGCGGTCGATGTACCGGTCTGTCGTGGTGAAGAAGGAGCTGATCTGTAAGGCGAAGCTCTCGATTTACCGGTCAATCTACGTTCCTACTCTCACCTATGGTCAAATGTAATAATATTTCACAATATTACATTTTTTCTGTATTTTTGATCAAATAAATGCAGGCTTGATGAGCAGAAGAAACTTTAAACATTAAAAATAGAAACAAAAACATTAAAAATAGTAATGTTTCCAAACTTTTGGTCTGTACTGTATATATATATATATATATTTATTATTATTATTATTATTTTTAAGTATACAAAATTAGCATTAACATCCTATTAGCATAACATTTTTTAAATATATTTTAAAATATAGATTTATTTATATTTTTCTGTGGAAAACAAAAGAAAAACCAGAATGAATTATGGAGCTGTTTTTGGAGATAAATATCTTTGATCACTGTTTGCTTTAATTGTTTGTAAAACGAACAGCTTGGAGATTCTTCAAGCAACATTCAACAAACACAGATTAAGATTCACGTGACATGCTTCTGAGAGATAATTAACACATTCACATTAATATGCAAAGTACATTAAAACAGAAAACAGCATAGAAATACGTACAACATAGAATTAAAAAATATAAAAACATATATGAAAATATAATATATGTGACCCTGGAGAACAAAACCATAAGGGTAATAAGGGTCAATTTCTCGAAACTGAGATTCATGCATCATCTGAAGCTGAATAAATCATCTCTCCATTGATGTCTGGTTTGTTAGGAGGACAATATTTCAAAATCTGAGGGTGATGTAAGAGCTATTGTAATTCTGTTTTTTACCACTGGGTGGAGTGTGGGCCTGAATGAGTATATAGGTAGGAAAAGAGTAAGAGAGCGCAGGTGTGTAATTAGAGGGAAGCACATTATTATTTTTATATTTATTTATATTTATATAATATTACTAATCAAAAATTAGATATCCTATTCACATTAGGAAATTTACTAAATATCTTCGAGGAACATGATCATTACTTAATATCCTAATGATTTTTGGCATGAAAGAAAAATCTATGTATATCATACAATGTATTGTTGGCTATTGCTACTAATATAGCCCAGCGACTTAAAAAAGTTTTTCACGTTTCCACACACAAATTTTGCATTGAAGTAGTTTTGGGGGAAATGTGCTTATTTGTGATGAAAACAATGCCAAAAAATGCTATTTGTTCATCAATAATATATAATTATTTGTTTTTGCGGGGAAATGTGACCCGCACGTTTCTTTCACTTATTACTGGCCACGATTGAAAACATGCAGTACACATGTGCCACCAGCAGGTGTCACTAAAACATAACAGACAGACTAAAGAACTAGAACTGTACACTTGTCTGTGGCTCTTCGTTAATCCATGCAACTCAACATTTTAAGTCTTTTGAAATCTTATTTTTCCACTATGCGAGTTTGCATTAAGTTAAATAAATATAGCTAGCATTTCTCATGTAATCGTGCCTTCTTATGATGAATGACTTATTGTGTTACTCATTTGTGAGTGAATAAATGAAAAAAGGCTGTTGTGCCGTAATGACGCTATTCTACAGAGATCCAGCAGATGGCGCCATTCACTGATAAACACGTTACCTGAGAACCTATCCATTCTATGGCTTATCCACAGTAGCTCTCTCTCTCTCACACACACCTATATATATATATATATATATATATATAAACTCATCTCAAAAATGGAAATAATACCTCATTCATAATTCAGCTTGTAATCAACAGATGACGTGTTAATGAAGAGAAACAATAAACAGAAACGTAAATCACAGCTATTGTGTATTGACAATTTGGCGTGCAAACAAATCAACCTATGCTGTACTACAGTAAATAAAATCCGACACTGTAAAGTTTGGAAACGAACCAACTTTTATCTTTTATTAATGACGGGATAAAAATTGTGAGTTCAAACTTCCCGTGGTGCCTAAACACAGAAGAGCGCCACGAGGACGTTAGTGGACAAAATAATATTGCATCGGTAGTGGATTAGCACTACCATTGAAAATGAATGGGAAACAGTTTAGGGCCGTTTAGCTAAAGTGTGAAGCTTCAATCCAGCAGGTGGCGACGGCGCTCCAGCGTCAGCATTGGTGGTTCAGTGGAGTTAAGCTAAACGGCCCTAAACCGTTTCCCATTCATTCTCAATGGTAGTGCTAAACCACTACGGATGTAATATACTTTCGGCCGCTAGCGTTCTCGTGGCGCTCTTCCGTGTTTCGGCACCGCGGGAAGTTTGAATTCGCAGAAGAAGGAGAAGAAAACACACAACAGCGATCGCCTCCGTTGTTAAATTCAACGCATTCTCAAGCGTCTATCAAAGGTAAGATACTTTACGTGACATCAGTTTACGTTTTGTTACTGTTAATGATGAAATCGCATTGTTGTTCGTTTCTAAACGGTTTACTATAGTTCAGCCTAGATTGATTTGTTTGCAAATTATGAATGAACATGAACACGTCATCTGTTGATTACATGCTGAATTATGAATGAAGTAAACATTATTTTCACTTTTGTAATGAGATTACATGTATTCCACAGTTCAAAAATGTTTCCTGACCATGGTTTTACTATAGTAACCATAATTTAGCCATGGTATTTTAGTAGAATCACAACAATAAATGTACTATTGTTGTTATTGCATTGGCATTATAATTACAGTACAGTCATGAGACTTTAAATTAATATCAGTCTGCCAAGAACAGCAAGATTACTATAGTTTTACAATGAAACTGCATACAGTCTTACAGGATTTAAAAACTTTTATTTGTGAGTATCATTATACAGTCCCAATGCTTACACATACACATACGGATATATATATATATATATAATATTATGTGTATCTATTTATGTATTATGTATGTGTGTGAGTGTGTTTGTGTCTGTAATATAGTTCTAATTATTCCTTTTTTTAATATTGCTATATTGTTGTTCTTGTAGAGAGCACTGTTTCTTCACTGATTGTGCCTTTGCTGTCATCTTTTCCTGGGACCCGAGCAAATCCTCAGTCAGAGAAAGGTGAATATTTAACACATTAACAACAATCATACATGAGTTCCTGCAGGTTTTAAAGTTTTAAAATGTCTTAATTTACCCTTACACAAATTAATGCCTTAAGAAAGCCCCGCACATGACACGCAGGATAAAATATAAGGCTAAATTGTGTGCACGATTTACTAATTCATTCCCTCAATGTACTAAAACGTGCACACGATTACTATAGCGTTCCCTCGATTTACTATTGTGAACAAATTAGTAAAGCATGCGCACAATTAATTTATTCTTTCTTGCATGTCATGTGCGGGGCTCCTTAGTTTACACTTAAAACAATAACAAATATTTGTCAATGAGTTATTAAAACTTCTCTTTGAATTTAGGTGACTTTTTTTGCCAAATGGCAGATATTACTTCTTGTTATAATCACAAAATTCTTTCAAACAAGTCTTTGTATTTCATGTAATTTTGTATCTCCAGTAAATGTATCTTTATTTAATAATATTTATGCATGTTCACTGGAAAACAAGGCTTAATAAACACCACAGGAACATGCTCCATCTGACCACAAAACTACACGTCACAGTATGTCAAGCACCTGGCCACACTGCTGAACACCAGTTCTTCATTAAACACGACTGCAGAGAAGCAAACCCCAGAATGTCATTCCAAGACTTTATGGAAATGGAGCACTTTAGACTGAACTCGAGGACACAAAGAAACGGGACTGCAAAAACACGAAAGGCCTGAAGATGAACACGTTGTTCACTTGTGCAGATTTTGTGAAATGAACTGAAGCAGGATCCAAACAGTCCTCACACACACACACACACACACACACACACACACACACACACACACACACAGGCTTTCCTGAAATATGTTCAGTGCCCTGCTAAAGTCTTCTTTATTTACCAACATCAGGGCATTGAGAAAGAGAAGACCTGGAAAGAGTAAAGAGTCTGCATTTTACAAGAAAAAATGCACAGAAAAATATGTGATATTAGTATGCCGCTTAGCAATATTTAACTCATGTATATACTGTATATTTTTATTTTTCAATGTGAGATTGTAATATCTATATATATTGTCAGAATTCTATTCTTCTTTCTATTTTATTACTTTGGCTTGATCTTAAAAAGTGCTTAATAATTTAATTTAATAATTTAATAAAAACAACTGAATTACAAATTCCACTTCATATGCCTAGTGTTTTACAGTGTCTATGGTTTTGAAAACTCTTACTTGATTATTTATCTTAAGTGTGACTTAAATTATTCCATCAATCAATTTTCATTCATTACTTGAATATTAAAAGTTACATTTAATTTTCTTGAATTTACATTTCAAAAGCTATATAATATATAACCATTCATGTTTTTAATATAATAATGTAATGTATACTACCATTATTTTCCTGTATTTATTTTAATACTAATCATTTATTTATAATCCTTTGCTTTGCAATACAAAAAGGCAAGACATAAATTTCAAAAACTTTGCAGCTGTAATGTGTTGTTCAATGTTAGAATTTTGTTTGATTAAAAAGTACAAAGCTGAGTGAAATAATAGTTTAGACCTGCGTGAGTGGGATTCGAACCCTGGTCCAAATAAATGCATAAAAAAATCTGATTTGCTGTGACGTAATTTCCGCTCTTTGGCCAGCTGCTGCAGTCTGATTGGCTGTCAGTGCATGACAACTATTCGCGGCTGGCCTCCGCGAGGCCCGGGTTCGATTCCCGGCCAATGCAGATACACATTTTCACTTTTTAAGTGTGAAAACTGTAAACCCCGATACAGTTTCTGTTCCCCAGTTTCTGCTCCCCATTTCTCCACACTAGGGGGACCAGCAACCGTTTGGTTACCTACATCCTTCGAAATATCTTCTCTTGTGTTTAACAGAAGAAAGAAAGCCGTAGGGCTACAGGTTTGGAAGGACATGAGAGTTAATAAATAATGATTAATTTTTTTGGACGAACTGTCCCTTTAACTGTCCCTTCTGGAACCCATTACTACAGTGCAAAACATATTTGTTTCCTCAGCATTTTTTTCTCGGTTTCCAGGACAAATTCTTGTATTAAGATATATGTTTACTGGACAAGTCTTGCTTTCTGTCACACACACAGAGAAACACACACACACACACACACACACACACACACACATGTATCAGCAGAACACAGACGTCCAAACCTAAACTTCAGCTTTATGTACAAATCAAGTCTGCAAGAGACAGGATGCTGCTCGACGTGTGCTTCCTACTGAATAAAAAAGAAATAAAAAACGTCACAAGATTAGCTTCTCATGTCGGGCGTGAAAAGAGCAGCGTGAGGAAAGTCGTTAGTGAATCATTTCCCTATTAAAAGGCTTTCATGTGGAATTAGTGCTGATATGTTCAGCAAAGGGCCTGTAAATCTGCACAAAAGACAGCAAATGAAATTTAATTAGAGAGAAGGCGAAGAAGGGAAGCAGCAGAATAAAATCAAATAGATGCAAATAGTTTGCATGAGGGTTTTTGGTTTGTTTGTTTTGTTATCATTGTGTGCATGATTTTTTTTTAGATCTGAATATATAATTTGTCAAGATGAATAACTGAAACATGAAAATGACAGAAAAAAGTTTGTGATTCAGATCATCTATTAAAGCAAAATTACATTAACATCAAGCTTAATCAATAATTATTGAAGTATAGAATAATACAAGTAAAAATAAAATAATAATGAATGAAGCATTTATATAATTATTAAACTAATACAATAAAACAATGATTTCATTATAAAATAAAATTAAATATTATTATTATTATTTTTAATTTAGAGTTGTTTTATGTCTTATTAATTCACAGTAATAATGCATGAGCATATATTTGCTCGTCAATAAAAAAATCGATGTTTTATGCAAAGCAATATCCACTGACACTAACTATTCTGTTTTATTTCTCTATTTAATTCTATACTATTACTTATGTAACATAGTGCTATTTAAGATGAATTTTCATATTCTGTTCTGTAGTTTTATGATCACTTGAACACCGGTTTGCGATTTGCACTTACACCATGATATTTCTTTAAATGCGATGCTACAGCTTCTGTTTAGTTGCTAACTCAGTCACACTGACAATGAAGCTCAATCTAATTGAACCTGATCTTTTGGGATGCCCAGTACGTTTTAAAGCAGCATGTGTAATAGTCTGCTGAGATTTGTTTGTCTGGCTGAGAGACAAGCTGATTGTTTCATGTGGCTTATAATTTGAGAAAGTCATTGAATGCATGCTGGGAAGTGAAATAGTGTGATTATCCTGTCTGTTCAGGTCCACATCAGGAGCTCAATATATATTACACGCTCAACATTCAACACACACAAACAGTTTCTGAGATGAGTGCATGTTATACAGAGCCAAGGATACACCTTACATTGTTTTATATATATATTTATATATATATATTGCTTTGTGGAAACTGTGATAAATTCTATTTTTCAGGATTCTCAGATTAATAAAAAGTTCAAAAGAACAGCATTTATTTGAAATATAAATCTTTTGTCACATTATAAATGTCTTTACTGGCACTTTCGATCAATTTAAAGGAATAGGTGACCTAAAAAATTATATTAGCTGAAAACTGACCCAATCTCAGTTCATCAGAGATCAGGATGAGTTTGTTTCTTCATCAGGTTTGTAGAAATGTAGCACTGCATCAGTGTCTCATCAATGGGTGCTCTGCAGTGAATGGGTGCCGTCAGAATGAGAGTCTGATAAAAACATCACAATAATCCACAGCACTCCAGTCCATCAGTGAACATCTGGAGAAGACAAAAGATGAAACACATCCAGCATTAAGATGATTTTAACTCAAATAATCCATAATAACACTTCCTCCAGTGATCTTGGATGGCCTCAGGTTTAGCACATTTTCATTTTTGGTAGAGTAGAGCGTTTTCAATTTTGGCCAAATTCTAAGGTGGCGCTGATGGGATGATGCACATCAAAGTCACGTCCCAGAATACAGGTTTAGTTTCAGGATGCTGCTGACACAGCACACGTTCTTCTCTTCCGTCTCTTAAGTTTTATTTTTAGTCTATGTACACATACATCAGATGGATGGCTTCAGTCATTGTGTCACATCTCGCTGTTTTTCAAGCATTTTTAAGATGCGATGTCAAGTTAAAAATAGATCTTTTGAAAAAAAAAGAGAAACGCATCATAAGACGTTTTGTTTTGTCTCAAGAACAAGTCACTTCTGCTGATGTTTTTCTCTTAGAAGTATTTTTAAAAATAAAAAATGAATGCATATAATTAAGTTACCAAAACGTAAACTAAAATTAAAATGAAAACTGACTGTATGAAAATAGAAGATACTTAAAAATATGAATGAATACTAAAATAGCATATAAATTATGGAAACTCTGTAGAGCATTGCATTTGCAATTATCGCCTGAATACACTGTATGTCGCTTTGGATAAAAGCATCTGCTAAATGCATAAATCTGATAAATGTAATGAAAATGAATAAAAATAAAAGAGGTAATTGTGACTTTTCATCTCGTAATTCTGACATTATTTCTCATAGTTGTGAGTTTATATCTCACAATTCTTGCTTTCTAACATTTGATTGCGTGTTATAGAGTCAGAATTGTGAGATACAGTATAAGCTTTCAATTATAAGAAAACTTTCTTTTCTTCTCTCTAAGAATTGACAGTTGAGAATTTAGAACAATTCTGAGAAGAATAAAAAGTGAAATAAAAAGTTGCAATTACTTTTTTTTTTTTTTTTAGTGGAGGAAACAGCTTCCATAATAAATAATACTAAAATAATTTGGTAATCTAGGAATGTTTTGGCAATGGCCAATGGCAAAGAAATAAAAATCCCTATTTTTTGTCTTGTTTTCCAATGCAAATATCTACACTTCAACTTTACTTCTCACAAGCAACATAAAAGTAGACATTCACCAGAAGGTTTAGAGGCAAAGGGAAGGTAATCAGTGATGTTGACTTATATTTAAATATGATAAAATGCATTGCATGACTTCAGAAGATGTAGAATATTGTGCATGAGACTATTTTTGTCTTGTTTGGAGCCTCTGGTCACTGTCTGCCTTTAGTGTGTGCCGATGTAAATAAATCTGACATAAGGATGAATGCATGTTCTTTTTCTTTTTCTTTTCATTCTTCTATGACTCTGCTATCCACGACACGACTGATTCCCACCGCAAAGAGCATCACTGTTTCCAACAGATGCGCTGGAGAGAAAGGAAGAGGTTTCATTCAGACCTGTCCGTGAGACTTTCCAGCAATTATTTTGTGTCTAACTTCGACTTCTAAGTTGGTGTTTAAAGTAAACTTTTTATAGATTTTGCTTTGAGGTTTAATTTATAGTACCTGAGCACTTTTTTTTTTCACTTTCACAAAATCTGAGCCAGTTTTGCAGTGTTGTTATTGTTGGATAAAACTAAAGCTATAAAAAATTTAGCTAATTAAAATAAAGGTGAAAAAAATATACATTTTAGATGAAAACCTATTCATCTTTGTTTTTTTTTTTTTTTTTTTTTTTTTTTACAAATGACAAAAAATTACAAATGTTGCATTGGCAAAACATGAAATAAATAATTGGAAGAAGTGAAAGTACTAAAATTAAAATAAAAACTGATAATATAAAAATAAAATCCAATTGAATCACAATGGTAATATATATATATTATAGTATATAAATAATACTAAAATAATACAGGAACTAATGATTTTTTTCTCATTGCAAGAATAAATAATTACATGAATCCCCATTTTCCAGTAACATTTTTAAACAATCTTAAAACTATGTTTTAGGCATTATTTTACCTTCATATAAAACATTTAATTTCATTGAGAAGCACAACTAAGCAAGATTTTTTTTTTTTTGCATTTTTTTTTTACTGTTTTTACTGTTTTTACACATGCATATGGTTTTTGTTATATATATAATAAATGTAAAGCATTTTGGCTGATGTGAGTTGCTTTAAATGTGCAACAGAATTGAATAAATGAAATGCTAAATAAATGTTACTGAACTGCAGGAACTTGGTCAGAAATCTTTGCATTCTGGGAAGCAGGTGCTCAAAGCCTTGATCACTGGCAGGTTGTTTATATGGTTTACGAATCAATATTAATCTCCAAACCACTATTTCCCAATACCTGAAACTAAACAGTGCACAACAATAAAACACTGAATGTTTACACTGGATCTGGAGTAATTCTCCATTCCCTTTCTCTGTGTTTGTTCAGCTCCAGCTCACACTGCACACACTCCGTCATTATGCACTGACCGACCTTCAGAAAAACAACACAAGACCTTTGAGTTACAGAAACATTTGTGGCTCAGAGCTCCTTCAGGCAGTCAGACACCATTTCAACCCAGAAATAATGAGGAAAAACAGAGGGTTATAATGATTACACAGATGTTTTAAAGGCTTTGCGGCCACGAAAGGTCATATGTTTATCATGACCTTCAGTGCTTACAGAAACTCTGACAAAAACTCAGTTTTTGTGTGTTTTCAGTGTGTGGGAAGACTGAGCTAGATTTCCAAAAGCACATCTTTAGTTGCCTGTCTGAAGTTCTTACTGTTCAAAGGACATCAGAGTCCGATGCTGTAAAGTTTCTGAACTTTTGTTCACATGATAGAGCATCACTTTTCTTGCATCGCTACTGAAATCAATGGACTCCCAGCATTCTCTGACAGAGAATCAAATCCAGTGTGCAGACGCAAACACATACAATCAAAACTGTGGCTCTTTCCAGCTCTGGTAGTTTTAGCTAATATACACTGCTGTTCAAAAGTCTGGGGTCACATTCTTAACGAAATTAATACTTTTATTCATCAAGGATGCCTTAGAAATGATCAAAGGTGACAGTAAAGACATTTATAATGTTAAAAAAGATTTCTAATTTTATTTTTTTATTTATTTTTTACTTTCTATTCATCAGTGAATCCTGGAAAATAAAATGCATCACAGTTTCCACAAAAATGTTAATGTTTTCAACATGAAATGTTTCTTGAGCAGTATTAGAAATCATCATATTTTCATGATTTCTGAAGATCATGTGACACTGGAGACTGGAGGAACGATGCTGAAAATACAGCGGAGCATCACAGAAATAAATTACACTTTAACACAGATTCACACAGAACACAGCTGTTTTACATTAGAATAATATTTCACTATTTTTACTGTATTTCTGATCAAACAACATTAAAACCTGGGGTCTGCGCCTCAGGTGACGGATCTGTAAGCATCCTGGATTTTTGAGCCTGAAGATGCTGTGAACAGATGATCCTTCACTGAAATGACTGTGAAAGCTCTGCTCTGTTTTCAGTTTGATTCACAGCTGTCAGAAGCCCTTGGTGGACATAACTGAGTTGGTGTATATTGTGTATTTCATGCCACTACTGACTCTTCAGTCTGCATTTTATACGACAGACGGACAGAAGCTCAACTGATAAGCATCTGTAACTTCCTCTGAGGAATAAAGCTGCAGCAATATCTAATGCTTTAAATAAATGATCTGATGACAGACTGAAAGAACCAGCAGCTAAAGCACTGCAAAAAATGTTATTTTAAAGTACAAATATCTGAAAATTGCTAAATCAAATGCATTTACTCCTTGTTTTCTGACTTCAAAGGGTAAGAAAAAAATGATGCCTAAAAATCGTTTTTTTAATCGTTTAATTTAATGCATTAAAAAAAATGTATACATATTTTTTTAAATGCACATCTATTTTTAGACTTACTATATATATAAATATATACATTTGTTCCAATTTCTAATAGGTTTCACATACATTTTTACTTTATATGACAATATTTCATATACATGTATGGATATATAAGCATGTATGGAAATATTTCATTTGAGAGCAACTTACAAATGAGGAAACACATGCAATTCATCAAACAGGAGCAGCAATAATTGCACTACCTCTAAACCAAAACATTGCATAACTAGGATAATACACCTGTATTATGGGAGTGTATTAATTAAGAGCCCCTAAATAAGACATGAGTCAAAAACAAGTCAGTTCTGTGGAGAATATAGCAAAGACATGAGATAACTCGGATGATATTTTGGTGAAATAGAGCCTGAGTGATTGAGGATGGCTGCAGCTGCTCGAGCAGATTAATAAACGGAAGTGACACACAATACAAAAGAGAGAGATTTACCTGTATGGAGAAAAACAGGGGGTAAAGCTCTGGTTTATGTGCCTGTATAATATCGGAGGTGACCTTGGAAGGACAGCTGCTTCTTTCCTCTCACCAGCATTGAGCAGATGTCAACTAGGTGACTGAAGAGATGAAAACAACATGAAATATGAGCCTTCACCGCATTCAGATTCATGGTGTTTTACAGCATTGCATTTGAATTTCCAATGCAACCTCTTCGACAAAAGACTGTAGAGTCAAGGTAAAGAGCTAGATTCGATTTGAGATCAATGACAAGCCTCTTATCTTTTATGAGGGATGAGTTTCTTTTGTGCTCCAGGGTCACAAGCCTCCAACAATAAAACAGCCATAAAGGGGTTTGATCACATCATTAAGATTCTGCATTCTCGTCCTGATTATTGATTTATGTTTGAATTGAAAATGCCATTGATTGTATTTGCTACAGTATCATATCATAATTGAATCTCACATAAACTATGCATAAAGAAATTGAAACCGGTGAAACAATTAAAAAAAAAAAATTAAATTCTCCACTGTAACCCAGTTTTCTTTTTAAATCCACATTTTTTAGTGAAACGAAAACTACAATTATGTATACAAAAATTTAGCAATTTAAGATTTCATTACTTGATTTGCATATACATTTTTAACATAAACTAATAAACTTATTGTGATGCATATATTTGTCAGGCAAATTAAACTTGTAACAGTTTTACAGTTACATTGGTCCCATTAGCTTTCTATATACATGCAATATTTAATCCTGTCACTAGGGGCACTCTAGCCAGTGAGATGCCTGGTAACATAAAAAGGATAAGAGAACAAGTATGAGGTAGGAAAGATGTGTTAACCACATGGCAAAACTTTCTCAACAATGCTTTCTTGTATTTTTGGCCTTGGTTTGAGGAACCTGAGGTTCTTAAACTCAAATGTAAGTTAGTACTTTGCTTGTATATGTTAGGGAATGTTTATGTAAATGAGATGGGTAAATTTGTTAATGGTGTCACTAAGTTTATTTGTTTGTTTGATGCAGAGGGTTCAACGTGCAGGTACAGTATATGGAGGCAGCTCAATTGTTACTAGGACCTTCGGTTTGCCAACAACATCTTTGTCATCTATTGTACATTTTACAAGCTACAGTTCGTATGGTTCCAGGCAGATGTGTCCTCATCAACAATGCACTTAAGTACGGTTTCATCTTGCTCCTACTATCCCTAAGACTGTGTTTGTGGTAGCGTAGCGAAAGACGCCACTATGATTGTTTCGTCTGGACTATTCAATGTCTCCCTTGCAACTGAATAACTCTGCACATTGCAGTATTACTGACTGTATGGTGATTTGTGGTGTAATACACATGGCTCATTGAAAAGTGAAGGTGTTGTTAAAAGCAGGTGTTACAAACTGGTCAGATTTCAGATTTTTACTCCTCAAAATCATGGCATATTTTATTATAAAAAAATTGGATAATTATTTTTTCAAAATGCATTCATTCAAATTGCTTAGGATCAGCATAAATCCATGGAAGGACATTTCTTGACTTTTATTTTTCTTGCAATTGCGGGTTGCAGTTTAATTGCTCAGAATTGCATGATATCAAACATGTATATATGACTGGGTTTATTAGTTGTGAAATAAATGCATGGAAATTGCATATGCAATTCAAATACATAAAATCTTAAATTTAGGCCTTTTTAAATGGAGATTTTATTTGCACGAACAGAAATGAGAGTCTGGGGTGGGGGGATGTGTCTAATTATCATGAAAATATTGTTACAATGAGATCTAATGGAGAAAGAATGATGCGGGGGAGAAGCAGAAAGAGATGGGAATAAAAAATAGTTGCATTAATTATTCAAGCAGTCACAATTGGGAAGATCAGATTACGATTTCTCACTACATCTCAATTTATAGCACATGCCAACCTTAGATCTCAAAGTGTGTGAATGTGTAATGAGTGCATGAGCCTTTCAAAGAGCCACGGGAGGCCTCAGTGTCCATGAGAAATAAATGGGTGAGGAATGCAAGAAAAAGACGGATGAAGACTCTATTCCAGAGTCACTAATTTATCCTCCAGAGAACGGTGTTTTAGCAGCGAGTATCCGAGCTGTTTTCCCTCTGGCAGAGCCTGAAAGCCACTACATAAGCAGTAAAGCAGTGATTACACATCCATCATCCAGCAATTACAAGTTTACAGTAGATATCACATCATCCAGCCGAGTCTCCTGCGCTGGACGTCCCTTGATAGTGTGCTACTTTCCTAGTGTTAATATTTCAAAGTTAACTCTGTGAGGAGCTGCATAGTGTTTTTGATCGATGATCTTGCATGCTGTTTAAAGATTTGATGCCTGACATTATTTAATTTCCATTTCAGAAGCTGTTACAAGGTGTTTCAGACTGTAAAAGGTGTTTTTAGAAGGAAACATTACAGCCCCTGCTGTCAAGACGAAACATAATGAGATTTCACAGTGAGATAAAAGGATGATGAAGTCTCTTCTACTCACCAAGGTTTATATTATAAAAATTTAAATGAATTGTTTTCTCAATCGCCTTCAGATAGTACATCACTGCCTTATCCAAGTCTTCATAGAACAACAACAGAAATAGGGACAAAATAAAAGATTTATTCCTGAAATGAGACACCTGCAACTCGACGCATTCCCCTGAGAAAAAATACTGCGACTTCAACATGATTTACATATTAAACTTACCTGAGGAATGGCAATTTTATTCATATAGCACTATTTACTACAACCAGAGTTGACCAATGTACCTCACAACAAAATGATAAAACATAAAGCAGTAAAACCAAAAATTAAAATAAAGGGCATAGTAAAGGTGCAGCAAACATAAGACAAGGACAAGAGTGCTGCGACCAGAATTAAAAGCCTTATCGAACAGATAGACTTAAAAATAGAACACAAGAAGCCAGTCTAATAGAAATGGGCAAATCATTCCAGAGTCCTGGGGCAATTGTAGAAAAAGCGTGATCACCTCTGTATCATCAGCATAACAGTGGAACTAAGCGGAAGCATGTATAAAGAGAAAAAGAATGGGAGCCAAGACGTATCCTTGGGGAACACCATAAGTTAACAAATCTTTACTAGAAGTATTCTCTCCTGTCTAAACTGAAAAAGTTATTTTTATTTGAAGCCAAAATTAAAGTGATGTAGATTTTCACCAGAGATTCTGCTGTTAAATATGATTCTTAATAAATATATATATATATATATACAAAATAAAAAATCGATGACTTTTAATAATAATAATAGAGTTCACAGAATAAAATAAAATATTAAATAAAAGGTATTTTAAATAGTTGCCCAGGCAAACTGTCATATTTTTACTAATGTACTAAAATAACTAAAACTGAAATAAAAAATTTATAAAAACTGCTACGCTTACACAAGTAAAGTTAAATTAACAATATGCATTGTTAAAAGCAGCTTTACAGAAAATCATGTTAATGTTTATATCTCAATATCTGCATGCCTTACAGTTGCATTTATCAGATTTGAGTTGTGTTATAATGCATTCACAATTAAAGACAATACAAACAATCAAGCATCAGAGATTTGCTGTATATCATACTTTATATCGCTTTATGTGAGTGTACTGTATATGGATAATGTGGGACATGCCATTAAACTTCATATAGAGATCGGTGAAATAATAGTTTACATTTTGCGATTAATATGAACAATCCAGCAGTAGAAATTTTTTTATGAAGTATATATTGCTTTGTTTGTATATCCTATATGTAATGCAGGTAAAGTTGGATATGCTCATTGTATATATTCAACTTTATATATAGAGCTGTGCAATAATATGCAATGATATAAACATCCACAGCCGAGATTTGTCATGCTAATGTAAACTCTATTGGAAATAATCAATCACTTAAAATGCAAAGTGCTATTTGTGTGATATACCAAGTTGCAAGTCACTTATACCCCCGGTTTCACAGACAAGGCTTAAGCCTAGTCCTAGACTAAAATGCAAGTCTGAGTTGTTTCAAATGAAAGAAACTTGTACTGATTGATCTTAAAATGTATCAGTGCCTTTGTTTTGTCTCAAGATGCACACCAGTAATGTTTTTTTCTAAGGCATGTTTATAAAAATTACTTAAATGTCCTAATTGAACTATGGCCTAATCCTGGTTTAGGCTAAGCCCTGTCTATGAAACCAGGCCATAATGTTTAACTTCAGTTAGGATGCTGTTTATGCATGGAGTATTCAGCAAGACTGCTCACTAGTTTTTGGACATATTCTTCATCGTCAGGAAGCACATAATGGCCATTAGAACTTTTTTAAAGTGCTTTAAAGAGCAAAAAGTAAGAGATTCAGCACAAGGTGGATATGTATGAGAGTTAAACTGCTCGCTTATCTGTTCGGGATTTCTCACTTCACAACTCACTTTTCTCTTCTCAGAATGGGACTGTAAAAATGATTGCTTTTCTCTGTTGGTTGAATGTGACATTTGAATTGTGTCAGCATGTGAGGGATGATTTATACACACACTTTTAGGTGATATGACAACAAAATTGCTCTCTCCTCTATTCTTATAAATGACCAAGCAGTTTGAAAACATTTTTGACCCTATATGTTTCACAAGTGCAAACAGACCAGCACTGTCTGTCTCAACCAGACAAATTACCATTCCTTCCCATCGCTGCTCAGAGAGGCATTTATTTTAAATAAAATTATATAAAATATTTAAAAAGTGAAATAAAGTGTAATTTATTAGGGCTTTAATAGATTTTTTATTTTATTTAACTGGTTTTGATATTTAATGATCTTTTTGCAAATAGCGTCTTGTGCTTAAAAAAACAGCTATTTATTTGTAATTGACTTAATGCAAATAGAATTTAATTTTTCTGAAATTTTCACTTGATGCAATTTATGTAAATCAAATCTAATTGCACTTGTTATTTGCATTTGTGCATGAAGTGAAAATAGAATTTTCTTTACACTTATTACTATTTGCACTTAATGCAAAGTAAATATTTTCAATTAATGCACTTAATTGCACCTAATTACTATACGCACTTACAAAGAAAACACTGCTATTTTCATTTAATGAACTTAATCCAAACAGGATCTAATTACTTTTTGCACTTAGTGTAAAAACTGTCAATATAAATATATTTATATATAATACAGTATTACTGTATTGAGAATTAACCCTGGGGATAAGAAGAATTACAAAAATATTGCATGCAAAACTAAGATTCTAAAGGGGGGGGGGGGGGGGTTAAGTTTAATTTCGGCAATGCAATAAAAATTCTCATTAAGATCTCACGACAAAATGTTTTGTTTTTCCTTATGCAAAATACAATTTAGTTTTTGGTTTGAAATACAGACATGTTTCAGTGAGAATCTTGCTCTATTAAACCACAGCACATTTTGCGAGAAGCCGCTGTTACAATAATCCTGTGCAACACAAAAGGGCCGTGGAGGCGTGACAGTGAGCGCAGCAGACAGCCGTGACTGTTATCTAACCCAGCATTATATCTTCAGCCTGAGAGCAGAGCGCTGCACTACTGTGAAACTCAAACCCTCGCTCACACACACAGATCTGCAGCTTCTCTCAGGTGTGTGTTCAAGTCAAGCAACCCTCTTTTCAGTTCTTCACACCAGAAACACTGTGGGTCAGTGTATTTAATTTCCTTATCAACGCAGATTTGATGGGATAGTTCATGCAAAATAAAAAAAAACAAAGTGCTTCAGGATGTAGAGCAGTTAACCTGTATTCTACGGTGGCTGAGAAAGCTCAATGCGCTGCAACTTAAGAAAACCCATGCAAATAGAAATGCACCATCTGATTTAATAAAACATCTGCTTGATACAGAATACACAAAAGACCACAATAGAAATGTTTCAAGGCGACCCTGACAACCCTTACGAAAATTAACCATGGTTTTATTATAGTAAATGTGTAGTGACCATGTTTTTTTTGTTGTTGTTCTTGTTTTATGGCGTGTTGATTACATTTGTATAACCACAGTTGTGCAAATACCATGGTTAAACTATGGTTAGTGTATCAAAAACATGGTTAATTTGTGGTGGTTAATTTTCACAAGGGAAGTTGTAAAAGTTATCCAGCTTGCGTAACGTTTCACAGTTACAGTAATTGTGTATTTTGTCAGCTTATCTAGGCTACTAATATCAAATAAAGCTAAGGAATTGTGTGTATTTGCAGCGTATGTGTTGTCAAACTGATGAAGATGTTTGCTTAATTTGTTCTTATTAATTTGAGTTTATTAGCTCTCTCGGCCATTGTAGAATTGACTCTATATTTATTGATTACTCATGCATGGATTATTCTCCCTCAAGCCATTTAAGTTTGATTCTTCATCAGGTTTGTAGAAATGTAGCATTGCATCAGTGTCTCATCAGTGGATGCTCTGCAGTGAATGGGTACCGTCAGAATGAGAGCAGATAAAAACATCACAATAATCCACAGCACTCCAGTCCATCAGTGAACATCTAGATATCAATGCTACTAAAATAACTCACAAATAACTCTATAAAACTATATTAATGTTTTTTATTAAATATAAATAAAAATATTGCTCCGGTGTGACTTTTGTATGTCTCATACTTGCTTAAATCCACGCTTTATTCCTTTCCCCTTTTTTTTCAGAATGGTTTATCTCTCATGATAAACCATGAGGCAGGAAGTTCCTGTTAACTAGCGCTTAAATGCCTGATTCTGTGCAAATGTGGCCTGGTTTCACATGCAGTACATGCAAACAAAGAACTTACGGGAAATGATAAAACACAAAGGATCTCAAGAGGAGGTTTAATACACAACTACAGCCTGAGCCTCAGCAAAACATCTAAAGTAGTTTCTTAATGATCAGCCGCATACACTGTTACCTGTAAAAACTATATATTGAATCAAAATACATTATTTTGAATGGCTGTCAGTGGAAGAAGATTATTATTCTTTTTTTTACATCCATATTAATAAGCTATAACATCTATACCAGCAGGGACTAACTAACCCACTTTAACTAGCCAAACAACAAGCTTTTTTTTTTTTTTTTTTGAGTTCTTTCTGCTGGATCAGTAAACTTCATCATCAAGCTGTTTTGTGTGTAATTAAATATGTAATTACACTAAAACAGTGAATGTAACAATATAACAATTAAATGATGTAAAACTAATAAAATCTATATTGAAATATTCAAATAACATATACTAAAACTTCAAAATAAAAACAGCTTGTGTGTGCATCTTTCACTCATATATCATATCATACAAACTATTCATGAAAACTATAATAGAATCTGATTGATGCAAAAAATAAGTAAATAAATAAATAACTGCTGGGTTTCAACATGGTCTTAGTTTGTCCTCTTGCTCTTCTCCTCCTCTCTGTGCATCTTTCTCATGTTTTACATGCTTTCTGTTCTTTATCTGTTGAAATTGAGTTATGGGGCAAAAAAAGCACTTATGCAGAAGCGATGTCAGCTGCCCGCTGCTACTTCACGTCTCTGACTTATTAGGTGGGTGAAGCTCACACGCTTCTGTCAGCATCCAAATCAAATAAGAGTTCACCTAACAGTCAGGTTATATCAAAGCTAATTTATGAGCCTTACTTGCTCCTTTCTTCATCATTTTCCTGTAATGTTGCTCAAGATACAAGATTATCATTATTCCTTCAGATGCCAAATTTGACAGTACAAATAGCTTTGTACATGGGCTGTGTGGGATCCATCCATCCATCATAAATAAGTGACTACATTTATGCCCGTGAATCAGCACTGATCCTCTGAGAAACACTTCAGAGCATCACACAGCAATGAAGTCATACTTTCACTTCATTTATTATTCCGTGATAAGCTTCATCAGGATGCTGGGTTAGTTTTAGAAATGTGAATGAATTAGAATTAAAGTGGGATGGAGGTTACTGAGTGAAATAGACTGAGCATTTATAGATGGATGAATGTCTAGAGGAAAGCATGGATGGATGGATAAATGAATGGTTGTATGGATGGATGGATGTACAGATGGACGGATGAATGGATGGATAGATGGATGAATTGATGGATGTATGGATGGATGTATAGATGGATGGATGGATGTATGGAAGGATGAATGGATGTATGGATGAATGGTTGTTTGTATGTATGGATGAATGTATGAATGGATATACGGAAGAATGGACATACGGAAGAATGGACATACGGATGTATGGATGGATAAATGGATGGATGAATGAATGGATGTACGGAAGAATGGATGGATGGATGAATGGGTGTATGGAAGAATGGATGAATGGATGGATGAATGGGTGTATGTATGGATGTATGAATGAATGGATGTATGGAAGAATGTATATATGGATGAATAGATGGATGATATGGATGGATGGATAGATGAATGGATGAACGGATAGATGGATGGATGAATGCATGGATGGATGGATGGATGGATGTACAGATGAATGGATGGATGTTTGAATAGATGGATGGATGGATGGAAGGATGAATGGATGTATGGACGAATGGATGCATGTACGGATGGATGGATGGATGTATGGATGGATGTATGGATGCATGGATGAATGGATGGGTGGATGTATGGAAGAATGGATGAATGGATGGATGAATGGGTGTATGTATGGATGTATGAATGAATGGATGCATGTTCGGATGGATGGATGGATGGATGTATGGATGGATGTATGGATGCATGGATGAATGGATGGGTGGGTGGATGTATGCATGGATGAATGAATGGATGGATGTATGGAAGAATGGATGAATGGATGGATGAATGGGTGTATGTATGGATGTATGAATGAATGGATGTATGGAAGAATGTATATATGGATGAATAGATGGATGATATGGATGGATGGATAGATGAATGGATGAACGGATAGATGGATGGATGAATGCATGGATGGATGGATGGATGTACAGATGAATGGATGGATGTTTGAATAGATGGATGGATGGATGGAAGGATGAATGGATGTATGGACGAATGGATGTATGTACGGATGGATGGATGGATGTATGGATGGATGTATGGATGCATGGATGAATGGATGGGTGGATGTATGGAAGAATGGATGAATGGATGGATGAATGGGTGTATGTATGGATGTATGAATGAATGGATGCATGTTCGGATGGATGGATGGATGTATGGATGGATGTATGGATGCATGGATGAATGGATGGGTGGGTGGATGTATGCATGGATGAATGGATGGATGGATGTATGGAAGAATGGATGAATGGATGGATGAATGGGTGTATGTATGGATGTATGAATGAATGGATGTATGGAAGAATGTATATATGGATGGATGGATAGCTGAATGGATGAACGGATAGATGGATGGATGAATGCATGGATGGATGGATGGATGTACAGATGGATGGATGTACAGATGAATGGATGGATGTTTGAATAGATGGATGGATGGATGGAAGGATGAATGGATGTATGGACGAATGGATGCATTTACGTATGTATGGATGGATGTATGGATGGATGTGTGGATGGATGTATGCATGGATGGATGTATGGATGTATGGATGGATGTATGGATGCATGGATGAATGGATGGGTGGGTGGATGGATGTATGCATGGATGAATGGATCTACGGATGGATGGTTGATGGATGAATGTATGTATGTATGGAAGGATGAAGGAATGTATGTATGAATGGATGGATCTATTGATGGATATACAGATGGATGAGTGGATAGACAGATATGAATATGAATGTGTGATGATGGAGGTGTGGAGATTATGTTTTATGTCAGAGCGTCTCTGGCTGTTTCACGGTTCACATCTCCTCCACCTCTGGCTATCTCTCTGGACTAAGTGTGACAGATTACACAACCCCACTTGAGAAAAATACTTTATGTAAGGCCACAGATGGGCCACTCCAGCCCTGAATTCCTCCTCTGCTGAGGCAAGAAATCATATTAGTGTCAGCTCTCTTTGCCTCGCTTCTCTCTCTCTCTCTGCCGCTGTCACACTTTATTCTCACCACCTAGAGCGCTGTCTCCTTTTCTTCATTTTTTTCTTCATCACTTTGAGACTGTTTCCTCCCCACATTTCTTTCTAACGTTTCTCTTCAGCATCATGCATTTTCTCTTTCTATTTAGTATCAGCTTCAGACACTCACTGACCATCTGATGTACTGTATATTGCCCTCAGAAGGCGAAACCCTGGTTATGATATCAGTTTGTAATACAATTATGAAGACAAGCAGCACAGGTTTAAATCGGGAACAATGGATCAGGTTGATATTATGATCATTAATTTTAGTAACCAGTTACAAGATTTGCTTATATATAACTGTGACAAAGTCATTATAATTCTTTTCAGTGTAAATTTGAAGGAAATTAGGCTGTATTTTTTATTTAATCAAAGTTGTAAATAAACAAAAATGAGCACATTTTACAAGAAAATGTTATTTCAGTTTTTCTACTTCACATTTTCACATTTAATTAACAATGTATCACTTGCCATTTCTTGGATTTGTTTGTGAAATTGACTTGCAATCTTTGAGTAAAAATTGTTCCTCCACCAAGTCTACATGTTTTATATACATGTAGACTTATTATAGATTGCATCTAATAAACAAAAGTCAGAGCAATTTGCTAAACTAAATTGTAGTGGTTGCTGTGTTATATTATACTACTGTAGAATTGTGTTGTTTGTTGGCTGTTGTACAGTGTCTGATCATTAAAGAAAATAAGATTGAGTTACTGGCCATTTAGAATAGCAACTTAAACCTGGATGGATGGATGTTTAAAACATATTGTTGCTCATTTATTTCAGGAGAATCAGAATAAGAAGAGCTTCATTACCATGTTCACGCACACAAGGAATTTGACTTGACGACTGGAGCTTCCAGTGCAGATAGTGCAGACATGCATTGGAATAACACAGTAGGGATGTAACACCAATATACAAAAAGAAAAACAAAACATTAAATAGTGTACTATTTATACAAAAATAAAAACATGGGAACATTTTTTAATTGTTAGATAAATGTATTATTATTGTGCATATATGTTATTTACAAAGTGTGCAGTTTAATATAAATATATCAGATAACTATGTTAGTTGTGATGGAAGTTTTATAATTGTAAAGAATAATTTTTCAGGTTGAATAAAGCTTGCGGGGAAAAAAAACTGTTCTTGTGTCTGGCTGTTCTGGTGGTCAGTGCTCTGTAGCGCTGGCCAGAAGGCAACAGTTGGAAGAGAGAGAGGGCTGGGAGTAAGGGGTCCAAGGATCTTTTTTTAGCCCTTTTCCTCACTCTGGAGATGTAAAGATCTTGGAATCTGGACAGAGGGGCACCAATGATCCTCTCAGCTGTCCTGACTCTCCGCTGTAGTCTCTTGATGTCTGTTTGGTAGCTGAACCAAACCAGACAGTTATAGATGAACACAGGACAGACTCAATGATGGCAGAGAAGAACTGTTTCAGCAGCTCCTGTGGCAGGTTGACCTTCCTCAGCTGGCGAAAGTAGTACAATCTCTGCTGGGCCTTTTTAGAAATTTAGTCTATGAGGGTCTCCAACTTCAGGTTCTGAGAGATGGTGGTTCCCAGGAACCTGAATGACTCCACTGCAGTCGCAGTGCTGTTCATGATGGTGAGTGGGGGAGAGCAGGGGGGTTTCTCCTGAAGTCCACGATCAGCTCCACTGTTTTGAGTGTGTTAATCTCCAGGTGGTTGAGACTGCACCAGACCGACAGCTGCTCAACCTCCTGTCTGTAAGCAGACTTGTCACCATCCTGGATGAGGCCAATGACTGTAGTGTCATCTGCGAACTTCAGGATCTTGACAGAGGGGTCCTTAGATGTGCGATCATTCGTGTAGAGAGAGAAAAGCAGTGGGGAGAGAACAGAGCCCTGGGGGGCGCAGGTGTTGATCGTGATAGTCCTGGATGTGAGTTTGCCCAGCCTCACTAGCTGCTGCCTGTCTGTCTGGAAGCGACAGAAAGCTGTGTGAGTTTGAGTCCATACTGAGAATAAAAACTACTTTTCTGAGAATAAAAAGCTTTATTTGGTGTGTTTTGTGTTGGAGATTGTATTGGATAGGCAGCTTTATTCAAAGTATTGCTGGTGTTCATCTTGTGAGTGTGATATTGCATTTTTAATTGCTTTCAGGAAGGAAATAAAAAAACGTGAGGGTTGTGTCTCATTGTGTTGCTTCTCTACTCTAATTGCTTGTTTGTCGCTGATTGCTTCCCAGCTTTAAAGAATAAACCAAAGGCTAAAATTTGAAGTAATTATTCTGCACGAGCACTCATTAACCATTCTCACCTTAGAAAAACAAGTGCACTAAATAACTAACAGCAGCTGCTGATCTAGTGTAAACATAAACTGCAGATACTGTGGATGTGATGTGACAAACTCGGTCTCTATGTATGTGTTTTACAGTCTTTTCGCTCATGAAACACTGAAGCAGCAGGAGTTTAATGCTCTCTAGTGGAGTTTGCAGCACTCTAGTGATTGAAGCTGTGTGTCATTTTTATTGATGCCATATCACATGCAATAAAACGACATGCAACAAGCCTAATATAACAGAGCAAAATGACTCGGCCATTGGCTAAATAAAGCATGCAAGCTGCAGCCAATTGACTTAAGTGACCCAGGTCTCACAGCAACATAAAACGATCAGTTTGTTTAAATCATGTTAGTGCTTCATCATTATGCCGTCTGTGCAGCACACATAAACATTCTATCTATTGTTTAAAAATCTGGAAATGGTATGATTTTTTTCTAAGCATATATATAAAAAAAGGTCTCTTCTGCTCATCAAGGCTGCATTTATTTGATCAAAAATACAGTAAAAATTATGAAATATTATTCTAATGTAAATCATCGGTTTTCTGTGTGAATCTGTGTTAAAGTGTAATTTATTTCTGTGATGCACAGCTGTATTTTCAGCATCATTCCTCCAGTCTTCAGTGTCACAAGATCTTCAGAAATCAGAATAATATGATGATTTACTGCTCAAGAAACATTTCTGATTATTATCAATGTTAAAAAAAAAACAGTATTTCTGTGGAAACAGTGATATATTTTATTTTTCTGGATTCACAGGTGAATCGAAATAACAGAACATTTCAAAAGAAAAGCATTTATTTGAAATATAAATATTTTGTGACATTATAAATGTCTTTATAAAAGTCCTTGATAAATAAAAAATACAAATAAAAAATACAAATCTTACCGACATCATTTTTTTTTAATTTTATGCATCGTTGCGTTCTGAAATGTCTAAAAAGCTATAGTTTTGTCTTTCAGATGTTAGAGCAACAGTTTGAGGACAGTCTTATAGAGCACATTATTTTAAGTGGTTGACATTATAGCAGCTACTTGCATGTTTGACAGTTTTTTAAGCTGATAACGGTATAATCATCTCCCTGTCACATTATTATTGTCTGAATCCTGTGACCTGTGGCTCTTCTATCTCACATCTCCTCTTACAGTCGCTCAGGGAATTGAACGGCTCCGGTCGTAATGCTAATCATGCAGATATGGAAAGTTTTAGGCAGATATGATCAAGTATTCTTTTGAAACTTGAGAGGGGCCAAGACCTTTCAGACAACATATAGAATAGATAATGAAGTCTGAAGAGAAGAAGAGAGAAGGAAAGTTCATCAAGACTCACTTTGACAAAGGCTTGTGTGAAAGCAGAAGAAGACTGAAGGTTATTTGGGTCTAATAGTTTGAGCACATGGACATTTTAAAGAGACACTTGAAACTTTAAAAGGATAAGGTCAGTAAGTTTTTTTTTTTTTTTTTTTTTTTTTTTTACTTAATACTTTTATTCAATGTGGCGGTAAAGACATTTATAATGTGACAAAAGGTTTCTATTTTCAAATAAATGCAATTCTTTTGAACTTTCTGTTCATCTGTGAATCCTGAAAAATAAAATGCATCACAATTTTCAAAAAATATTGTGCAGCACAACTGTGTTCATCATTGATAATAATCAGAAATGTTTCTTAAGCAGTAAATCATCATATTATTCTGATTTCTGAAGATCATGTGACACTGAAGACTGGAGGAATGATGCTGAAAATACAGCGGAGCATCACAGAAATAAATTACACTTTAACACAGATTCACACAGAACACAGATATTTGAAATTGTAAAAACAATTCACTATTTTACTGTATTTTTGATCGAATAACTAACCACTGGATGCTTTAGTGTACACAGGAATCTAAGTAACTAATAATGACCTTTTACTCTCATGACATCATAATAATTGAATATTTAAAGTTCTTAAAGTTTTCTGTTTCCAATTTTTAGAAAGAAACTCATAACTCTGGTAATCCCAAATCTCTTGAGTTATGAAAGAGCAAAATCTGAGCAATTAAATATTCCTGTAGGCCTTCAGGAAGAGATGTGTAAGGGGAAGAAGATTAAAGATGAAGCAAACAGCAAGAGAAAGAAACGCTATGATGGTGAAATATTAAGAAAAGACACTTTTTGTGCCGCAGGCAGGTAATCGAGCGACAAACAGCTTTTATTACTGTGTGTGTGTGTGTGTGTGTGTGTGAATGTGTGTGTGTGTGTGTGTGTGTGTGTGTGTGTGTGAATGTGTGTGTGTGTGTGTGTGTGTGTGTGTGTGTGTGTGTGTGTGTGTGTGTGTGTGTGTGTGTGTGTGTGTGTGTGAATGTGTGTGTGTGTGTGTGTGTGTGTGTGTGTGTGTGTGTGTGTGTGTGTGAATGTGTGTGTGTGTGTGTGTATCATGTTTTCCACACTCCTGAGATTCACTTCCTGAGATGTCCTGCAGTTAAAAGAGATTC